>NW_009635147.1:0-34657 GCF_000690535.1 Cariama cristata
GCTTTATATACATATATCTTTATACATTTGTTTATTTTTATATATATCTTTATACATATAGCTATATACATATATCTCTCTCTTAGCATTTGTGTGCATTGATTCAAATAACCTATAACAATTTAAGTCATTGCTATAATCATAGTACTTCATAGGTGTTAAATTAGTCAGTGATTAAGTGCTGTTAAATGAAAAGTCCTGATAAATCCTGCTGCCAACTACCTCTCTCCTGGTACCTATTAGACATAAACCATTGACCAAGTCTGGGACCCAGACTCCTCTCTGAGAAGGAATTTAGAAAGCAAGAGGGTCTACTCTGAACCTCGTGACTCAGCGGGAGGGTGTCCCTTAGCCTTTCCCCTTTTACCCCCAATCTCTGTGTAACTTTTTTTTTCCTTCTTTCCTGTGTACCTTTCTTTCCTGTGGAAATTGAATCTTGCCACTGAAATTTGTTAAGTTGCCTTTCTATCAATTCATATTAAAACTGTTTCTTCTGCTAATACCTCTGATGGTGTTTCCTTAAGCAACCTTAAAACCACTCATTTGCAACACACAGGAACGCTTAATGAAGGATGTCCTGTCAGTGAAACTTGCTTCTAAGGAAACCAGCTCTGCTTCTCAGGCTACATGGACCAGCTCAGAAATTTATTCTAAACCACCTAGTTCGAGAAGCATAAATGCAATGTATTAGATGATTAGGATTTTGGGTTTTTTTTATCCCTGAAGAGTTTATCAACTAGTATGTACCATTTCTTTGCTTACACTTGATCATGTCATAGCTACTTAAAAATTAAGCAAGCAAGTAGGCAGATTAATTGGGCATAGTATTATATGATCATTATGGTGGCAATTGGGAGGGCAAGTGACTTCATTCTGGGTCTTAACTGTGCAGGTCTTGCATATGTGTGTCAATGAAACCACTTGTAAGTGTGAGAGTTACTAGACTGCACTGTTAGCGTATTTACCTGATCATTTGCTAAGAGAAAGTCTCAGAAAGTCAAAACTTGTGGTGGTTTGTTTTTCTTTTTTCTGTTAACATAATATAAAATATAAATGTATTTAGTTTACTAAGCACTTACCTGTTGGGAGCAGAACACAACAATTTATGGAAACATCTGATGATTTTTACAACTTGAGCCCAGGAGAGCCTGAAAGACTCAGGAACTGTGAGTGAAATGCACTCCGGTGCAGCATGCCAGCACAAAGCTTGAGTAGTCACAGCTGACTTTAAACCTATCTGCAGACTTAGGTCTTCCAAACCTGGGCCTGAATTCTGCTACTATCACTGAATCCTCTGACCCTCTTTTCCCTTATGAATATGGACGCCACTGGGTAGAAAACAAATTGCTTGGTGATTTCTCTAAAATGACAGCACCATGGAGCCAGAGGCTACCAGCAATAAAGGATGCAGCTAAGTTCAGTGTGTTCCCAGTCACTTTGCTGTTTTGTTGCTCCATCCACATGAAGGTGGGTGTGTTCAGCAAACTGCTTCCCTCACTTGCTTCGTGAGAGCGATATCACTTCTTAGAAATCAGCCTCTTGCTATGAACAGCAATGACACCCATGAGCACCACCAGCTGATAAAAGTTGCCTATTTTAAGGCAGAAATTAACATGACAGGTACTTAACATTGAACTAAAAAAAAGTGTCCTGATTTGCAGAGCTGACTAGCCTGACAAGATTTTGCGGTGCTCTAGGGGACTCCATGAGACCACTCCTGCTGAGACAATAAATATGTCAAATTTTAGAATGGTCTATTTTTTGGTTTTTGTTGTTGTTGTGGGTTTTTTTCTGTTTGAACATTAGAATGTGATATAATTTGGCTTACAGCAAAAGAGTGGCTTGATTTACTGTTTATGCAATGAGATGCCACCTCCCTTCCTAACTACTGCTACCCCTTGTGCTATATTTATTAGTGAATAGTTAGTAATTACCTACAGAATGGCTTTTAGGGGTGTGAGTAATGTCGTAATTACTCTGCTACTAATGGTGCCAGAATGGCTCCACTTACCAAAACACATGCACCCAGTGGGTGACACCTTCAGATGACCAGCCAATTTACTTTAATTGCTCTAATTGCTGTGACATATTAAATACAATCCAAGGGCTCAAATCATAAGGCTCATCTGTTGTACGCCAGAACTATTTTTTAAATCAGGTTGATCTGTTTCTTTTTCATCATGGCACCTGCTGGGTTTGCATCACTTTTGTTTTATGCCAGCTCTGAGGACTGTGAAGAGGAGTATGGAATAGAAAAGGGAGGCTGAATCCTGCTTTGCCATCGCATCATGCAGCAGTAGGCAATCATCATCTCACTTCCAGTGGCCATGACACAGTTGAGACAACTTCTCCAGTGTAGCAGGGTGTGTGGGATGTAATATCCAGTCTCACTTCTCCCCTGCTGCTTTGCTCCTTGGCAGACCCAGGAGGTGCCTTTCACTTGCTGTTCAGCTTTCATTGCTTTGTGGAGTCAGGATAGAGAAAAAGAGGGAGGCACGCAGCAAAGCTGGAGAGGGAAGAGTTTACTGCAGCTCTTTCCCCTGACAGCATAGGTTTCTTCTGACCTAGACTGGGAAATTGACAATGGCAGACACAAGAGCCTTATCACTGCTGAAGAGCCTATATACACTGCTGTAATCACAGGCTCACCACACCACTGGACTGGAGGCACTACAGGAGGTTGTTAGTCCAAGCCCATAGTCAGAGCAGGGTCATTTTGAACAGGTTGCTCAGGGTCATGTCCAGTTGGGTTTTTTAATATGTCCAAGGATGGAGACCCCATAATGTCCCTGGGCAGCCTGCTCCAGTGTTTGACCACCCTCACAGAGAAAAAGGTTTTCCTTATGTTTAATAGGAGTTCCCTGTACTTCAGTCTGTGTCTGTTCCTTCTGTCACTGGATACCACTGAGAAGAGTCCGACTAATTTCTTCACTCACATCCTCAAATATCTATATGTATGGATAGCATCCCCCATGGGCCTTCTCCAGGCTAAACAGTCCCATCTCTTTCAGCTTTGTCTTGTGTGAAAGATGCTCCAGTCAATTCATCATCCTCACGGCCCTTTTCTGCATTTGTTTCACTCTGTACTGTCTCTTGTACTGGTGAGCCGAGGACCAGACCCAGCACTCCAGGCGTGTCTCACCAGGGCAGAGCACGGGGGCAGGATCAGCCCTTTACCTGCTGGTAACACTCCTCCTAATGCAGCCTAGGAGGCTGTTGGCCTTGTTGGCCATGAAGGCAGATTGCTGGGTCATGGTCACCTTGATGTCCACCAGGGCCCACAGTTCCTTCCCTGCCCAGCTGCATTCCAGCTGTGTGGCCCCCTGCATATACTGGCGCCTGGGGCTGTTCCTCCCCGAGTGCAGGACTTTGCATTTCTCTTTATTGGAGGTTCTTGTTGGCTTTTTTCTCCAACCTACTGAGGGCGCTCTGAAAGGTGGCACAGCCCTTCAGTGTATCGAGATGCACGTGCTACCATGAGAACCCTCCTGCTACCCTTGCCACTGGGCTTCTTTCAGCTCTGCCAAATTCCTCAGCTTCCCTCAGCACCTGTTTTCCAGCCACTTCACTACTCCCAGCATCTCTAATCTTCAGCTCCTCTCCACCGTCAGAGAGAGACACCCAAAGTCCACCATCAGCTCTTCTTCTCCTGGGTGCTGTCTCTACATTGCTGGCAGCCATTCTTAATGCCATGCTCCTGCTCCCCTCAAGCTCCTTAACTGGCTCGTATTCAGTATACACTAGCTTTATATGTATAATAATGTGTATATATATGTATTTGGTTATATATGTTTTAGGAATCAGACCAAAGAGAACAGTCCAATGAGCTGTAAGGCCATATGCTGGAGATAGTTTATGTCATCCTATTAGATCTCCATTTCCTTGTGTGGCAGCCAAATTCTAACCAAGGCTCTTTAGTTTTGTTTTTAGGAGATGAAACTTCACCTTGAACTGGCTTAGTCTTATTTACATGACCCTCCTGTCCTAGAGTGTCCCATCAGGAGCCAGCTGAAGAATATGATGAAACCCATGAGTTACCCAAGCTTGAAGAACTGATAGGCAAGAACTAGCAGGCCAGCTTAGCAAAAGAAAGGCTACTTGCATGGCTAGTCCGATCCCACTGGTGTTGGTGAGAGGCTGGCTAGTATTCATTAGCATGATACTGGGTTAATTTTTCTTGGTGTCACGTCAGTGCCAGGAGGGCTGTGAGGAAGCTGGTGCATTGGCAGTGATGGATCTCACTCACCTCTAAGTCTTCCGAGCCTGCCAGGAAATTCTGCCCCGTGGTATGAAAACCGTATGCATTTTTCTTGCTGAAGAGTAAGATCCCAAACAACTTCACAACACTTCTGCAAGGTTATGTTTCTTTTATTCATATTTGGATTTCATCGCTTCATCCACTAGGATTGATTTGAAAAGTAATCTTTCCTTTTCTTTTAATGACTACAACAGTTAGTGTCGGTCTCTCTTCCCATACAGTTGAACCATCATTTAATAACAAAGAGGACTAAAAGAGCCTAAGACACATCTGACATCATTAAAAAACATTAACATACCAAACAGTGCTGATGCATGAAGGAAGAAAAGGAATTGACCACTTATTTCTTGGAAAGATGCATCCCTCCTAAAAATTACCAAAATGAAAAAAACTTATTCTGTGGGGAAGAACAGGGAGCGTACATATGCATACACTGATACTTCCACATCCATATCCCTACCCAAACATATATGTATATATGTGCACACATGCACATAAACACATGTGCGTGTATTAGACTGGATAAGTACTTTGGTTTTCCCCCCTGGAAGAATATTATTATAACTCTTTATTATATTATATCTATCTTTAAAACAGGAAAACTTATTAAAACAGAAAAGAAACAACTACTTCAATAGCTCCAACTTACTCAGCTAAACCCTGAAAAAATTGCCTCTCTATTTAGCATGAAATACATGAAAAATAAATTTTGATAATTTTAGATTTAAATGTATACCACTACCAGGTTCTTATTACTGATTTGTCTTGCTTTAGGCCTTGGCATAGTCTCCATAATTTTTAAAAATTTCTTTAATTTCTTTCAATATATAGGAAAAAATGTCTAAACACTGACTACTTGTCTATATTGGGTCCCCCAGTGTAATCCCCTTTCTAAAGCACTTAAAGCATGTTATACAATAGCAAGCATATTCCTGTTTTATACGTAGTGCATCCTGTTTTGCAGTGCTGGCAGGTACCTCCTGCTCTCTGCTTCTGTTCTTCTGAAGAGATAATGCAAAACCAACCCATGGTGGTCCCTCCTCAGAGGGCGTAGGTGAGAGGTATCCTTTCTGGAGGCACAGAGAGAGGTGAGAAAGTTGTGGTTTTTAACAACATTGTCCTTGGGGAAGCAAAAAGAAGATTAAAAAGCAGAAGGCCAGCTCTGAGACCTCACTCCCAGAAAATGTAAGGAACCTGAAGAAGGTGCAGAAAAGGTAAAAAGCAAAAGGAAGGAATGGCTTTTCATGAGAGGGCTCCAGAATGGGCAATTTATTCAACCCGAAGGTGCTAAAAGACCCTTTTAGTCTATTGTTAATAGAGACTTGGCAATAATGGCTCCCCGACTACAAAGGGTACTGTTCTTCATGTCCTTTCCACAGAGCCCCAGGAGTTTTCTTGCACATGATCACTGGGACAATGTTTATACCTTAGATTCCTGCATGTCTTGAGTAGTTGTCTGTAGGTCCCCACAGAGTCACATGTTAACTGTTTTCCTCCTCTTTCCATGCCTTGTTCTTCATAAATCTATTGGTTGTGAGAATCAAATGCCTTGTTTCTTATAAGTTTTGCTGCTTAGAGCTTGAGTTCTTGGAGAAAACATAAGTTTTCCTAAGTACTCAACTTCTTTCAAATCTGATGGAAATCATCAATTTCACTGCTGTGCATCAGTAAAAAAACCTGCTTTGATAGACCCTGGGACTCTATCCTTTGTAAAAACTAAGGGAGGTCATGTTAAGATTTGTTTCATGTTACATTTGTCACTACAGTGCTACTAGTCTATATTCACACAAACTAGAGGTTCATTACAAAATCCCTTATTACAGAGACAATCAATGATCGCTATTAAAAGTCTTTAATCACTGAAGACAATTTTAGTATCACAGGAACCTTTCACGCTCTGAAGTAAAGCTGACTGTAGTGTCAGTCAGCTAAAGTGATCCCTCTTACAGTGCCTTGAAGCTTAACACTAACAGCATCTCTGAAGATAAGTACCAGACTAAAAAAATATTTGTTTTTAGGCAAGAAAAAGAAGACCTGATTGAAAGACTAGAAAAGTGATTAAAAAAAAAACAAAGCAAAAAACCCAAACAACAACACCCTCACCCCCCCACCCCTCAAATCCCAAAAGCATATTAAATGCTGGAATGATTAGGAACATACCTAATTGGTAAGATCAGGTAGAAAGTTTTTTTCTCAGTGGGAGAAATGGGTGCCTCTGCATACAATCACGTTTAAACTCAGTTCTTGTTACATATCCTGAGGAATCACATAAATCAGGACCTGTAATTAACAACCAAAACACGCTTCTGTCCAGATGTGGCCTCAATGAAGCTGGACTCCTTAAGCATGAGATCCAAGAGGATGCTGCCCCTCCCTCCTTTATGGGAAGGGGCAGTATGATACATTTATGTAGTGATGTCACGTTCCAAACATTCTTCTTCCAATATCAAATATCAGGCACAGGAAAAGGAGAAATGGTCCATGGCATGAGATGGCCAGGCCATGACTGAACATCTCTGCAGTGGAAGCAAGAGTACCTGTTGGGAGATATTCAGTTGAAGGCCAAACCCTGCCATTTCGAGAGGTTTATTTCATCACCTAGCAAACTCCATGTTCTTCCCAGCAGAATAAGCAACTGAAACAAGTACATTTTGCACTTCTCTGTGGTTGGTTCAGCTCCTGGGTTGTAATGGGCTTTTCCCATTACAGGAATTTTAGCCAGGTCAAACGCAAATACTCTAGAGTTCAGTTCTGTATTTCCCTCCTTTGCCTCATACAGTGTATTGTACTAGAAAAGGAAACACAAGAGTTTATGAAAAACAGTTTTAGAAAAAGAAAAATATTCCAACAGGTAAGTTTTGCATTCACAAAATTAATGCATTCACAAAAAGGTTATTAAAAAACAATTCAAAATAACTCTGAACAAATTCTGCTTCATCTTCGGACTAAGCTACAGTGAATAGATTCAAACCAGCATATGGTAAGTAGTGTAATAAAATGACTAATAAATTATTTTATGCATAAAATATCATGTTTTTCTATTTCTGTAGTGACTTTGATCTTTATGCACAAAATTCCACACACTTGCATCTTCATGTTAATCTTTAAATTTAAAATATACCACTGCAGTATTGCCCAGCCATAAGAACACCAGATGGCAACTGACCACAGTGAAATTCAAGAACACTGTATCAGCTATAGTTCCACCTCCAACAGTGCAACAGCCCAGGCACTTTGGAGGAGTACAAGAAACCCTTTCTTATGCAATTGATGTAATTCCAGGCAGTTGTCATCCACACATAACCACGTACCTTCTTCCAAAGATGTAGCATTTCTCATCTTCTTTAAAATGAGGCAACTAAGCGCAGCAGTAGCTGTGGCAATGAAGCTAGTTATATCCTGTAAAAGTGCTAGCAGGCCAGAAATTATCTGTGTGTGCATTCTAATCCCCAAAGAATTAACCTGATTCCAAAAACCACCAAAAGAGGTAGGAACACTTCAGTCCATCCCTTGAAAGCAAAGGATAATGCTGCTTGCATAAATCTAAAGATGCAGAAAAGCTTCCACCATAGCTACACTGAATAGTCACAGACAAAAGCCCTTTGTCCCAGCAAGGACATGATCACTAAAATTTACAAGCCCTATTTTAAGCAAAGAGGTAAGCAAATCAGAATGTATGACAATATGAGCTAGAAAAGGTTTGCTGTTATCCCTTAGTGCCTACTACCCCTCTATTTTAAATGTTCCAATCACTGGATACTCTCTGAGATTTGCTTCTGATACTGTCTCAGAAGGTGTAAACATACCTAAATCACTTGAGAAGGCAGCAACAGGGTTCAGCACTTACTCAGGAAGAAGTAATCTTCCACAATAACAGAAGTGTGCAAAATTCATTAGAAGGCACAGAATATATAGCTGTGTTCCACTTGATTCCCATTTATTCAGCTGTATCTCTCTTGTGATCTCTCTGTTAAGTATTGCTTTAATTTTTTTTATAGAAGAAAACCTCTTATCAGGGCATATTTGGCATAGAAGACTTGATTTGCTGCAATGAATCCTTCCAGGCTGCCCATATATGTGTTAGTTAAGTTGGACTGAGTACTGGAAAAAAAATTTGTGCTAGTCCACTGTGGAAAGTAAGCCACACTGCTGAACACTGTGTTTAGATGCAAAAGAGACCTTCACTTAGTCCCTCCTGCTTCAACCTTTATACTACCCATCTTTACTGTATCTCCCTCACAGTTACTAAAATTAAATTTTTTTTCCCTGAAAAGATGAAACTTGAAGGTGAATGAGAAGCATCCTTTTTCTAAGAGGATGAGAGGATATAAAATTGTATGACAGACTGGTGTACTTCATAGAGTACTTCATGAAAATGCTGACTATAGCTGTGTTTTTATGTAATGTAGAAATACTGAAAAGATTTGCTGCCAGTCACAGTATAAATTCAAAGAAAATACTTCAACACTGCAGAGCTATATCTGGATTCCTACTCATGTAATTGAGATCAGAAACTGTCCCATTGTTTCCCAATTGTAAGTCACAATGAAGCACAAACTGCCTGATCAGCTGAAGGACAGGGCTGCATTCTCGGAAACACAAGTCTCGAATGGTGGCCAAGCCTTGAGTGGCCTGGTGAGGGGTGGGGGTTGTTAAAGGCTAAAAGTCTCCTGGGATTCCAGACTGTCTTAATATTCTGGTGCACTTTGGAAACAAAGCACATATCAAGAAACAAAAGAAAAAGAAAACAAAACTGCAGCTAACAAACCAGTTTCATTTCAAAACAATCTAGAGGTCAGCCCAGGGACCTGAATTTCAATAAAGCTTTAGCAGCAGGAGCAGTTTGTCATCGTTTGTAGCTGAAGAGGTTCTTATCTCTAACGAAGGAGCTAGAAATAATATGAAATAGATTCTTCTTTTTCTCAATAATCCATGTCGCTCAGATGAGGTTCCTAGCAGTATATTCAGCCTTAAGAACAGTGACAGTGGTGGGAAGCATTTGTGAAAGTAACTGAGGTTCCCAACTTTCCTGCTTTCATGGATCAACAAGCAGGCTCAGTCCATGAGGGCTGTCATGTTCCTGAACTCTGCAGTAAGAAGAAAATTGGACTTTGCTTTTCTTCAGTGAGTGGCTTTTTAGTGACACATCCTGGTTGTCATCTCTTTCTGTAAAACAAGAAAGGGAGATCAAAAAGGAAATGGTATTTGTTGTAAAGTGTGCACACACCTCTTCCCAGTTAACATTTCTGCATCTCTGTAAATTCATGAGGTTTTATATGCCACCACGGTTCTGCTCCTCTCCATTACTTTCAAGAACAATAAACATAATTGGCAATTAGCATGCAGCATTTTGCAATTTTTGACAGCTTTAATACCCTACTAATTCCTTAGTCATGTCAGGTAAATGGTGCTCCATCCCACAAAAAAAACCATAAATCACCTGCAAAAGCAAGAAACTTTTTATTTTACGTACGGAAAAGGATTCCAATCATTGTCATTGAACCTGCAGCCAACACGAAACATGGAGATACGTTCTTTGTCTAGTTATTTCTGCCTACACATGGATATAAAGGGCACAGGGACACAAATCTTCTTTAAGACTTGACCAGAGCTGTGGCGTTTGTCTCTAGGATGGGGTCTTGGATCATTCACAGACTCCATTAGGAACTGGGGTTTGGGATCCATATAGGACTTTATTTGACCTGATTTACAGGCACTCTGATAGAAATCCTCTAGTAACTGGCTGCCCCATTCTATAAAAATGTTCACATTTGTCAGTAAATTTTCTGGAAAGACTTATCAAATGGTCTTCCCAACAGCCATCCATATATACAGCATAAATGTGTGACATTTGCTGTCAAGGCTGAAGGGCTGCCATATCTAAGGGTCACCACAGTTGTGCACATTGTCCCTTTAAGTCCTCTTTCATAGTGTCTCCAGATCATACAGCATTTCCACTGGAAAATCTATTTAGATTTACCAAGTTATCAGAAGTTTCTGAAAATCTTCTTAGCTTGCTTGAATAATTTATTATAATTTATAAGATCATTAATATCTAATGTAAAGGGCTTCCTGACAGTCTTGTAACTGTATCTTACTCTGTGCTTAAAAGATGATTTCTCCACTCAGAATCCTATGAAGAACTGTAGGACGTTTTTCCCTTTTCCCAGAGTTTTCATTAGTTTTCATTTCTTGTAGATTAACAAACTATCTTGCATCATTTGTGATTCTGCCAACATGCATGTAACAGAATGGAATATTGTAATTTGCAGCTGTTATAAAGACAATGGTAATTAGTACAGTAATTTATATAGTAATGTGTAATCTCCACAGTAATCCATACAGTAATCTGAACTAGCAATTGCTTCTCCTCTAATTTGTTAAAGGTGACAAAAGTGAATGTTCATGGAAAAATCTGTCCTTTTTTTTTTTTCTTTAAATGTTTTGTGGTTTTGTGGGGGAGTTGTTTTGTTTTTCTTTTAAACAGCTGCAATTAGGCTTATTCCTTCAGAGGAACAAACATCAAATGCAAAACGCACACTGTTGGACAGCTTCTTATTGTTTTATATATAAGCAGATACAAAATGCCTCTCCTCTTTTCTTTGAGAGATCAGAAAAAGCAACTGTGCTAGAAAATACTGAATGACAGCCTATAATTTACTACTACACCAACACCATGATAGCTAGCTCCGACCAAAGTAGGCATCTAGGATCTGCTAAAATCTGGCAGCACTCAGTTTGATCTGAAACCCTGAGGAAGTTCTTCCAGCAGAAGGTAGGGCAGGGCAGGGCAGGGCAGGGGCCACAAGCCCTAATGTGGTTTGGGACCATACAGAAGTTTTACTGACAGGGCCTGACACCGTTTCCAAAGCTGGTTTTCCCAGTCAAGGATGCCAGGTGCTGCTCCAGCCACTCCGCAGTGGTCTGCATTCGGAGCTGCCCCTGCAAAGTACTGCCAGGCTTCTGGTGTCAGGTTTCTTGCTTTGGGCCAAGGAGGCAGATGTGCTGCAGAGACTGTTCAGCACTTTCCTCAGCAAAATCTGCTGCAAGAAGAAAGGAGATAAAACACGCTCAGGAAGGGAGTACTTATTGCCAAAGCCTGTGTTTTCTTCCCAGATTTTAAATTATTCTTTTATTTCCCTTATCTGAAGATTAATTAGGTGCTAATGCTTCTCGAGGCAGCATTCATCTTTGCAGACCCCTAAATTTACACATACTCAAATGTCTGCACATCCGTACTGTACTACCAATAACCACAGCCGACAGATCTGCAAGGTAAAAGACCACCGCTTCTTTCTGCAACTGCTGCTGAACAGCTATTTGCAGTCAGACAGTAGCATCTTATCCTGATAGAAAAGCTGTAAAGAGGGTAATGTGGACAGTATTGGACTCATTGTAAACTTGGCCAGCCTCCTTCAGGAGCAGTGGGAGGCAAACTGCCTCCCAACGGAATAACGAAACATCATAAGCAACACATTCAATGTGCAAAATGCATCTCCACTCTTACCTTAAAGAAAAAAATAGCATCAGAGGCAGAAGTTTAGACACAGATAAAGGAAAGAGTAGGAGCCTAGATAATCTATGCATGGGATGTAAACTAGAGGGCTTTAAACCAGTTTGCCATGTGAGTTTCAGCTATGCGCAGCTGTAAGTGTTTCAGTGCTCAAAAGTCACGAAGCGTAAACCTACCATGCCGTTCCTAATTTTTCTGTAGAGGCAGAATTTGTTTTTTATAGTAATACAAATTCTTCACATTCCCCTCCCTCCCTTAATTTCTGGATTTTTGTTTGGTTATGCAGTTATATTCATGGTCCCTTACATCCACTGTCCTTCCCCAAATCCTATTCCCCCCACCCTGTCAGGAGAATGTTGCTACAATGGTGCTGCAGCTTTCTTCCTGCTCCTAGTGAACAGGCCTTCTGTTCTAACACCTGCTTGGCTTTGGTCTTGGAAATGCTTACCAAAGTTGTAAAGTCAGAAAAATGTTACAAATTCCAAAACATCATGACCAGTAATGCACAGAAACTTCGTCTGTATTGACCTATATCGTTATCGGTAAATGAAGGACACAGAACTACAGACATATGGTCACATTACGCTCCTGCATATATGTGCCTAAGTTTTTACCGATTTCAGTCAGTGCCAATGAACCAGATGTGCTTTTTTAAATAAAACAAAACAACATGATCCTTATAACAGTGAATTGGTACATGCTTCATGGGAGTGACCTGTTTCTAGTTGTTTTTTTCTTAGAAGAATTTACAAATGGGAAGAAAACCAAACAGGAAATGGTTTCTCAAAGAGGCTGATACAATTATGAAGCTGGCAAAGGAAAAGTTAGCTTCACTCAAAATGCTGGTGAGAATGAGAAGGGTCATGCCCACAGCATGCAACCTCGGCTGGGTGGCAGTACGAGGCATGTTGTGCGCTGCAGAGCCTACTGCTGAGCCTTTTACAGAGCAAGCAACTCCTACTTGCCAAAAGCTCCCTCAGAGATACTTACCTTTAAAAACAAATCACCCGCTCTTCACAGAGCTTGCTGGGAAATCTTTCACTGATTCTGACAGGCACCAGGGAATTTAGCACACAGTCCCACTCCACTTAACTCAGCGGAGAAGTCACCCTCAGCTCCTTATTCTGGTGGTGCACAGCGATTAGGTAAGCACTGCCTTTAAAACAAAATAAAAGCTGAGCCTTCTTCAGTGTTTCCTGAGTCTTCCTGGTTTTGTGCTTCTTTGAAACTTTACTGTTCATTTTAATTTGGGAAAGGTGTAGAGGTATGTTCTTGACTAATAATTATCAATTAAAAGCACTTACAGATACTTCCCAAACACAGGAAATGACAAATAGGTGTTGACCGACTCTTCTGAGAAGGGCAGGGAGACTGGAAATGCTGACTCTTTGGTTTAAGGTACTATGATACCCAGCCCCATCTGGATATTAAATGAAACATGCAGGCTAGACAGACAAGTTAGAGAATCAGACACAGAAGCAGGCACACACAAACATTTTTAAAGATATTTAAAACTTTCAGAGTCTTTCTGTGCTAACTAATCACCCAAAACATCATTAACAGAAGCTCTCCATAACAGAGCTTTTGATACCAGATGTGCTTCCTCTTGAAAACTAACTACAGGAAATTCCAGAGTATTATTCTGTATGGTGGCATCCAGACTTGCTCCTTCTCTTAATTTTGGATTACACAATTAACTAAAAAAAATGAAAGCAGAAATAAATGCTTTTTCAAAGCAGAAAATAAAACCTGGACCCAATCTCTGTGTTGAATATGCCCACAGACCAGCCCACTGAGGAGAATTTAACACAGAACTAACTTCTATGCAACTTAAAGAGAAACATTTGCTATCCTTTGTCAAATACTTTAAGAAGTACATCCTCACTTGCTGGAGTTAATGCCAACAAGCCACTTTGTAAACAACAGAAATTTGTCTGTTTCACTAGTATTTGTGATTTCATGGAAGGATGCATTCCTCAATATTTTTCAGGGAGTACCAAAGTGATCTTGCAGAAGAAGGGAAAAAAGCAACACACAGTCTTAAAAGGGTAATCAATATTTATTCTGACAGATGTCTGGTTGTCTCCTCTCACTGCTGCTCTAACATGCATGTCAGATATATTCAGCACATAAATCTATACCTAACTATTTTAATTTCCGCTCCTCAGTTCACCTTCAAATAAAGCAGGAAAAGAATGGAAAAAATCCAACATCTTACAGCATATATGAGTAGCTGAAGAAATCTCTTTTTTGATGGGACTAAGCTCCCTATGGGGAGATGCTGATCAAATCTGAATAGGTTACAAGAAGAATGAGTTCCCCAATGAAGATTCATGTTCTTCTAAGAAAATAGCATTTCTATGCTTTCATGAGTCAAATACGCAGTTGGCAAAGCATAAGCCATAAAAAACCCAGACATCACCTTTGTACCAGCATTTACGGAAGCAAGGAGGTTGCAGTCTGTCTTGTGCAAAAGTTGACGGGAAAGTGAGTGAACTGACGTGAAGTGAATAGTATAAATAATAATATTCTATAAGAACACCAGAAAAATTAATAAATGCAATAAACATCTTCACTAAAACCAGGGCTGCTTTAAGGTGGTGGAGTCACCATTCCTGGAGGTGTTCAAAAAACATTCAGATGTGGCACTTCAAGACATGGTTTAGTGGGTTTAGCGGGCACGGTGGCATCAGGTATACGGTTGGACTTGATGATCTTTGAGGTCTTTTCCAACCATAATGATTCTATGATTCTATGAAAGATTTGAATGCTCATTCAGTGTGTGTGCCCCACCCCCACTTCCAGTTCCCCAATACGCAGCTGAACGGATCTTGCTATTCCCCGTCCCCTCCCACCTCTTCCTACTGCCAGTTGGCAAGCCTAAGGATGATCTGACAAATGTTTTAAACATGGTGAGGGTTTAAAATGTGGATACAAGTGTTCTAGCAGATAAGTGGTTAGAGGGAATATATTACCTCCTGATGGACAGGGATATCCTGCCTGAAGGCACCCAGCAGCTTGGAAGACCTGACCAAGTAGCTCACAGCAAGGAGATGGCACCAACGGACACCATGCCCAACTCACTTGTCCCAACTTACCAACTTAGAGAAAACGACCTTCCACATGTAGCCTGTCACGTACTCATGTCTTCAAACACTGCAGCCCCCCCCAAAAAGCATTGTTCAGCCTTAACTATGTTCTTATGGTTAAGGAACTTAATATCTGTGTAACAATTCTGTGAGTAAATACACAATGATGGGCAGAAAGGCGATACACAAACTACCCTTCTGATCTGTGGTTCATGATTAGAAGGTTCTGCTGGAGCAGACACAAGCATGGCTGGGACATACCTTTCTGCTGCCTACTCTCACATGACAGAAAAGCAAGCCACACTGAAAGGGAATCCTGTATATATGCAAGAGAGGCTCAGTGAGGAAGCCAGTTCACAGCCTTTTTGTTGTTTGAATCAGAACCACAGAACAAGCAGATGAAGAAGCAAAACATTTAAAAGAACATTTTACATACTGTCATTCAAAGCACAAATGGCTAACGACTTCTACGACCTTTTTTGTTGTTTTCTTCACAAAGATTTCAACAATTGACAAATAATCATCATGTGGACAAAGTTCTTTGTATCCTGATCATAAAATAGGCTGTTTACTAAGAACAGCACAGATCACGTGGTCTAAGATCCTGTGCTGCACAACTAATATCTATTCAGACAGCTAATTGACTAGGACAGGAAGGCTGAAGCCAGATTTGTAACAGTTAAGTCATTTGCAAAACTCCTTTTTTCTGGCATTTTTAGTTAGAACCATGCCCTGAAACTTCATTTAGAAACTGTTATCTCCAAAGTTACTAAAAAAAAATTTCCTCTGCTTCTTTAGTTGCCCCTGTCTCTGTTATACTGACAGAAGAAAAGGTCAGACTGGTAACTGCTATCCAAGGCACATTTGATCATTTGGGTATTTGCTTTGTTAGGTTTCAGGATGTCTTCCACTTGAATAAGCCCCAAATATCATGATGTACAAGACTAAATTAATCTCTCCTATAATCTGTTTGGCTTCAGGGTAATCATTTTGAAACTAAGGATAATAATAAGGATAATAATCCTGAATTTATATGATGATGTTTGCAGATAATACTCCTATCTGCAAATGTAATCCCCTATCACAAAGGCTTTTTATCAACTGATTGCAAGAGGGAACAGGATCAGGAAATTACACTGCAAAATGCACCTGCCAGTAGGGTTACATCTAGGTAGATACACAGAACATGCATTTAGATGACCAACTTGCTTAAAGGCATCATATTCCAAAGAGGTACTTTCACCTTCTGCATGTTTTTGTCTTCTGTAACAATAAAATACAAGTCCTTCTGTGGTTGGTTTTAGTGTATCTTACGCTATTAAATGGACTTTAAATGCACTGCTTTTGGCACTGAAGTCACGCAGAATGAATAAGCAAACAGTAATACTATCTCTAGTATAAAATTTTGCAGAAAATTTATCAGGAGACATGTGAGTTCTCTACTATGAACTACAATTTTGTTGCATATAGTAGGTGTTTTACATAAATAATTTTATACACTAACAGACCTATTTAAATGGGACAACAAATACATCTTTCCCTTTTTTTTTTTTTTCACAAAACCACCAAGTTCATGTAGCACTAGATGTTTCTTTTTGGCAATTAGAAAAAATGGACTTGCTGTTTCTCCATTTTCTGGTTCGTCGTGCGGGTTTAGAAAGAATAATAACAGCCCAAATCAACACTCAGTAAAACTAACAAAATTGCTCAACAACTACTGTTCAAATTATGAAAATAGACTAGCTTTCCTGAAACTTGCTCTTAATAATGTCTTCACAAGTGCCTTCAGATACCAGTTAGACTACTGGATTAAGCCATTAGGTCTTACAGAAAGGATATTTTTTGAACAATTATCCAAAATTTCAAGTTGTTTTGAGTTCTAGGAAATCTCAAGTTTTGCTGCTGTTGCGGTTTTTTAAGCAGTCTTTTATTTGTGAAGATTGACAACACTCTATCAGTGGGTTGCCTCCTCATTTAAGTCTAGTAAGGTCACCTGATCTACGTTATTCAAAGAAGCACAGGATGTATCTATACTAGGAAGATGATTTTTGTCAGAGGATGAACAGCAGTAGTTCTCTCCATGGCAATAAGAACAGTTGAGATGCCAATGATAGAACAAAAGCATTTCCAAAAGCAACACATGAACCATCGTGGAGGAGTTCCCATCATAGTTTTTGCAATGCTGGTGGAAAAGCTTTTTCCATTCTCCGCTAGCTGTTAATATCCTTCCACACAGAGCACAGACAACCAGCAAGGACCGCTTTTGCTAATTGGTATAAGAACTAGTGTAAATGGACCCATACAACTTATAGATGGATAAGCCTATTTGATTAAACTTTTAATGTTTTTTCCACTTTCTGATTCTACCTACACTGTGTTCTCCAAGGTATTTCCTTGATTGGCATGAACTGCAACTCTGATTCACATTGGCTACAAGTTACTAGAATAGGCAGAGTAAGGTATCACATTGTGGTTACCGAGGAGCAATTTTGGCTCTGATTCAGCTCAGAATTCCCACACAGAGGCAAGTCCATGTGCAGGAAGCTCACATGTGAGTAGAGCAAGAAACACTGACGTATCCATTATAAAGCAAATAGTTTCAAATCCCTTTTTTGTATCACACCTAACCTGGAATGCCCCTGTCATTTTTTGTAGTTTTACACCCACAATTGCCTTTTTTTACTCTGTTTTTCCTCCTTGTTGCTGTAACCAAGACAGCTACTCCCCACACATACTGAGTTAGCACAGAGCAACAACCTATTGACTACGTAAGATTCACATTAACTCATCAGAAGCTCAAAATATGGACAAGATCTTTCGTGTGCCATGTCTTTTGTATCACAGCAGTCTCATAGGAGTTCCTTGCATTGAAAAAAAGAAAAAGAAAAAAGAAAGAAATGCAAAAGTATCAGATGGATGCTATTTTGCAGTTAGTTTCTGCTCTTTTAATGTTTTGCAAAATTGAAGACATTTGAAGGAATAAGCTTCTTCAAAAGTTTCCTGTTCTCACTTTATTCTGGACTGTTAACTATAACTTGCATTAATAATCTCTTTGAAGTACAAATGTTTATTGCAAACTGTGAAATGTGGATTAATTTGGAGAAGACCTTTTTATTCAATAGGCTATAATTTACATTCATTAGCTAAACTTTAGAACAGGACTTACATGGTGTACTCCTCACCAGGTACAGACATCTGTACTTCATGTACCCACAAAAGAGAGATAACTGTGTTAAAGCACGAGATGGCAGAGTGGTTAAACCAGAGCACCAAAATGAACCACTCCAAAACCTCTGATGAGTGGATGACACACAGAAACTCATCAGTAGGAAAGTCCTTCTGTCCTCCTGTTCTCAGCAGTGTATGCTTGGGTTCAGTGCAAGCAAAGCAGCTGATGTGATAAAAACAGTCATTAAAAACATGCATGACAGAAATTATTTACTCAGAAACTCTGGTACTGCAGTGCATCTTATGACTTTGCTTTCTCTGAGCATCAAAGTTGAGAATTCTATTTTAACAGCAATGTTAAGTCCTAGAGTTCTCATTTCCTCCCCAATTTCTTGCAGGAAATGGGGGAGAAGGAAAAGATTGCATTCATTTAGCTACCACTGGTTTCTTGTTCAGTTAGCGATCAGATCCATTGTTGAGAAATCCTCATCATTTGTACAATGTAAAAGAAATCCCGTTGGATATTATCACCACATCTCATTGATTGGAAAAACTGGACTGGGGCAGGGAATGCTTGGTTTCTTCTTTTTTTTCCTTTTTTTTCCTTTTTTTTTTTTTTTTTTTCTAAGAAGAAAAAAACTACTGCTGGCTAGTGGGCAGCAGTGACAAGCCTTGCCTGAATGGGGACTCTTTTACTAAAGCAAACAACCAGGGAGAAAAAAATGAATTATATCTAATTTAAAGTTGGCTCAACAAGTATTTATCTAGTTTTGGGTAGTACCTGAACAAGTACTAAGTCACTCTACCACTTGGTGATGAAGAACAGAATTTAAAGCACCTGAAAGCCACAACCTTGTAGGAAAACTAAATTATTAGATAATTCCATATTGTGAATTGTAAACACAAAAGTATCTGAATTTTGAACAGTCGTAGAATAACTGTATGCCTACATTACATGTCTAAGGAGAGTCACTGAATACACACACACACACACACACACACACAGAGTGGTAAACAACTTCTGCCTCAGTTATCTGTACGTACACACATATTGGGTACTAGTTCTGCATCTACCGGCACATGTAGCTCTTGGGCACGCTATTCTACAAGGCACAAGATAAGTATTTAGCCAGGGAATTTTACATTAAGATGGTCAATTCAATCTAGTAGAGGGCATGGTGTGCAATGTTGTGGGAGGACAGACAAAAGTACGTCAGAGAGAGGATGGGAAAGCTAGCTGCCAGCTTCTCCAGGAGGAGCTATTTGGGTTGGTTTTGCCTGTTCTTACCAGAGTGGCAGGGGGTTGCCAGCTCCCCCTCTGAATGTCCTGATGTCAAGGTATGAGGAAAGCAGAAAGAAAAACTTTTCATACAGAAACTTCACTGATAGATTTTTGGGTCAGAATCTGTTAATGATAGATTAATTAGGGAATGATCAGTTATCCTTCTGGAGCATGAGCAGCATCTAGTACTTCGAACAAGATTAAACTTTACATGTTCCCTGCTTAAAGCTTAAGCCATCCAGACAGCACACAGAACACACTGGGAATTCTAGAAGGATAAAAAGCCAGAGATATCTTTAAAACAATGTGTTAATATTATTGTTGTCTTGCTTCTTATAAGTGCTATAATATAGGACACTTCAGAAGGACCTGAAGCGCTTTGAGGGCAATGAGCAGCAATATAAAAATAGAATTGAGTAGCTATAAAGGATAGTGATTTTAATGAAATCAGTTCTCCTCTGCTTTTGAGCTCAAATTGTTCTCTCCTGACTGGAAAATAATTCATATCTCACAGTCTTTTGATTTGTGGATACCAATACTGCTTTCATGAAGACCGTAAATGAACACGTGGAGAAAATGGACTGGAAAAGTGCAAATTCTAATTTTCACCATAAATGCAAAAAATCAGCTAAGCAGACAAAACAATCATTTGGAAAAAAGTCAAGTGAATTAAGAAAGGCATACTTTTATTTTAAAATATATGCTTGAAAAATTTGTCTGCAGAAGAAGTCTCATTTAATCATCCTGTTTAACTCAGCCATGTTTCATCTGAGTGTACCCTTGCCAAAATGCCCATACTTTGCCATGTTTTGTTAAGTCTGCTACTGCTGATCTTTCCACTGCGAGTGCTGGATGGGGCTAGTGCCAGATGGGCTCTGTTTATGGCATTTCTACTATGTCTATGGCATTTCTGGCAAAGAACTGTCTGATAAGTAAACATTTTTTGTGGTATAGACAAAGATGCAGCAAAGCTGCTAATTATTTTGTGAAAAGATGTACTGTTTGTAGTAAATTGGATGTGTAACAGCAGCTACTTGGGCCTCATGCACAGTAATGACAGAGCTGGGGCACTGATATTTATGCCTTGCTGTAGCCATGGAAAAGCAAAAAGTACAAAAAAGATACTCTTAAGTGTTCGCCTGAGCACATCTGCCATTAGTACTTTTAATTAGCTCATCCTGAAACAGACAGGGTGCTTGGAGAAACTCATGGGAAAACAGAGACATCTTAATTTGGTATTCTGACTGCTGTGTGATCCCCTGAATACCTGGCAGGACTAGCACTAGCAACTGCTGCAAGCCCAAACTCCCATGTGAAGGCAGGGACACCCACTCTTCCAGCACACAAGGAAGGACTACACTTTTGGTTGTGTTTGTGCTGTCAGAAGTGCAGGCAGCCACAAAAGTGATAGTCACACCATGACATTTCCCTCAGCTCCACGTTTCCACCACCTGCCTTGTGCCAATGTTAAGCTGTGTGTAGCTGTGTACTTGCTCAAGAAAGTGTCCTGGCAAAAATTCTAGCTGTTCAAGGAGTTAGTCAATAGGACCCCCTGGGAAACTGCCCGCAGGGGCAAGGGAGCAGAACTGAGCTGGCAGATCTTTAAGGAGGCTTTCCGTAGAGAGCAAGAGCTCTCGATCCCCAGGTATAAGAAATCAGGAAAGGAAGGCAAGAGACTGGCATGGATGAATCAAGACCTGCTGGTCAAACTAAAGGGCAAGAAGGAAATGCACAGGCAGTAGAAGCAGGGACAGGTATTCTGGGAAGAGCATAGGGATGCTGCCTGGTTGCGTAGGGACAGGGTCAGGAAGGCCAAGGTGTGTCTGGAGCTGAACTTGGCAAGGGACTCAAAGAATATAAGGACTTCTATAGGTATAGGCAGCACTTCTGACATCCTGTCTGTAAGTATAAAAACCTCTTCCCTTTCCCCTTGTAGTTTTTGGTTGTTTTGCTAAATGTGCCTACAAACCTCTCAATTAATATGTCAATGGGGTGCAGAGCACCCTACAGCAGCACACAAAGCAGCATATTGTGTAATACTAGTGTTGGTGGAAAAACAGCACATGAACATACGGGGCTAGATTTTTCTCAGAATCTCACTAGTTTGCAATGTATTTTTTGATATTTCTGAAAGAGCACAAAAGGTACTCTTTGCTCTGTAAGAGGACCTACATAGGTTAAACAGAAAAATGTACTAAAATGGCATATACTGGTATCTCTGGCAAACAGATTTGTGCATTTGACAGTTCCTAATAGCTGTGAGAGAAGCAAATGTACTCAAACCACGTGAATCACATTCCTTCCTACTTGGCAGGGTCCTCACCACTTCCCACTGCTCATTGACACGATATGAATGCTCGACCTGGCTACAGTTCTGTAACTGGGTGGCCATGGGAGATGAAATATACTTGGGTTTGCCACCTAGATTTTTTATTAGGACATGAGTTTCAGAGTATGTATTGAATATACAAGCCCTGCACACATTCTCAGGCCCTCTATGACCTTGCACAGATTTGCACAGCAAAAAGACCAAATATATTTTTTATTTTGCCCTATCTCTCCTCTTTAGAGATAAATTTTAAGGTTATGTTGATGAGTAATGCTCAATAGTGATAAAAAGAGGAGGTCTACACCTCCCACTGGTTTTAAAAAAATAAATGTATCTTGAGAACCTTGTTCCTTCAAGTGAATTAAACCATGCTCAAGCCTCCAAATTTATCACTGAAATCTCACCACATTTTGAGGTGTTGGTTTGTTTTTTTTTTTTACTGAACTCTGATAAATACCAGGCACAGTGAATCAGACAAATTAAAATGCACAGATTTAGAAATCAAAACAATATACTGCAATACACACAGACCAACAGTGAAAAGTCAGGAGCAGACTTTGCTGCGTCACCAACTGTTATCTGACAAAATGCTTCACACTGAGATTCAGTCACAAATCTCTAAGGCCTCTGAATTAGAAAGCTCTTGCATGACTGAAGGAGAAATTTAGCTGCTGGATTCTTCGCCTCTGTGTCTCTGTCTGACCGGCATCTTCCTGTCGGAGGAAAAAAAAACCCAAAACACCAACACTGTGGTTTAATGCCCCTCTGGCATTAACTTTATTGCTTTTCAGAAGGTTGATTTTTTTTCTTCCCTCTGTCCTTTCTAGGGGTCATGTTGCTGTATCTGCACTGATCCTCAGGTTTCATGACAGGATCTGTGCCTACTCCAGCTAAGCTTGGAATGCAGCAGCAAACAGGCTCTGCAACCACCAAGCCCAGTCAGGCATCTGAAGATGGTCACCACCTACTGCTAAAAAAGATACCCCACCTCTCACACTGAGGAATGGAAGGAGGAATTCTTCTTTGAAACAGTGTTATTTATGCCAGAGAAAATTATGCTGTGACCTGATGCTGCCAAATCACTAGAAAACACTTTCAAATGACAGATTCCTTTAGGGGGGACCTGCTCTGTGCGTAGCAGTACTTTATTCCTGTTAGCTAGCCTTTCTTTTCTGAGATAGGAGTAATGGAAAGTGAGGCATATTAGAGAAGGTACTCGCTTCCCTTTAAGGGAAAATTAGATTTATCATAATGTATGCTGTGTTGAGCTACAGAAATCAAAACCTATTTGGAAGGGATTATGTTGCTTTGCATACAGGAGCTTGTATTCCTCAAGAGTAAAAAAAGCTGGTAGGTGACCTGTCCCAGAAAAATATATTAAAAACAAGTCTGAAGTTATATCTAAACTACAAAAAGCTACACCTTTCACAAGTGGGGATGGAGTATATGGTTGCATATATTGAGAACACTTTAATAGAGATGAGGTGTTCTATGAAGCAGTTCTGAATATATTCAATCTACTCTGGGAGAGAAGAGGAACAAAGGTCTGGATCTGTAGTTCAGAGCCCAGACTAACAGACTGCTAGTTTCATGTGAAGTCTACAGAGCTAGGAAGCATGATGGCACAGTGCTTGCACGTTTCCTGTTTTCACCAGTGGAACTCCTGAAGCGACAGCAAAGCATATCAGTGAATGCCAAGTTAAGGAACACAGGAAGTCTTGGTCTTCCCATTCCTTTTGTATGTGTCAAGGATCCAGCTTACTGTTGAAGGTAGGAAGCTGAACGAGGAGCAAGCTCTGCTCTTATAGAACTCCTATTTCGTGGCATCAGAGTACTTTGCAAGCACTGTTGAATTCAAGCTAACAACACTTCTGTCAAATGTTAAATATTCTTATATTCCACACGGGAAAACTCATGAAGAGAGCTATTACCCAGAGATGGGCAAGAAACCCACCAAAAAACTGGAAACAGAAAGCAGCTTATGACTTACTTTTCAGAGGTTGCTTTGTACTGGGTATAACTGGCAGGGTTTTAGTAGCAGGGCACTACAGGGGTGACTTGTTGTCGTAGAAAGCCATGAACTGCCCTGTGCCAGTCACAGCTACTTCCAGGTGCCCCTGAAACCATTGCAAATAACCCACCATGTGCAAAAACTTCAACCAGTCAGAGAAGCACATGGTGCCTCTGTTCACAGATATTTAAGAAAGCAGAAGCCACTACGAGGAGAGCACACATGGCTGGTGGCACTGTTGGGGATGTGGTTGGGGATGTACTCTTGGAAGGAAGTGCCCTGTGCCAGAGCAGGCACAGCCCTGAAGGAACTGTGGGTCATGGGCAACCCACACCAGAGCAGGGACACTGCACAGGGAATGTGTCCCATGGTAAACCCATGCTGGAGTGGAGGAAAATAAGTAAGAAACAAGAAGCAGAACACACATCCCTGGTCTCCTGCATCGCCCCTCACCTCACCAAAGCGATGAGGACTAGTTGAGAATAATGCGTAGCAAAACCAAGGTGAGTTGAGACCTGGAAGGAGGGAATAGAAGTTTTTTACTGAATTAGAGCTTGGGGAAGAAATGTGTTTCTTCAACAACTGCTTTGTTTAATTGCCTTTTTTTTTTCTCAATACCTGTATTCGTAATCAAAAGTTTTGTTAACTGGCAATAAATTAAGTAAAGTTCCCTGAACCAAGACTGTTTTGCTTATGATGTGCTTATAAAGTACTCTGGTATATTTCTTAAGTCCTACATACCATGAAATCTGTTGTTAGAGAGAAGGGATCACAGCAAGGAAGTAGAAGGGCATTACTCACTAGCTGGGCTGCTGTTTGAACAGTAAGTTACTCTGCTGAGGCAGCTGCACTAACAGTCTCACTAAAAAGTGTTTAGATGAAGTTTTTTAAGCACCCTGTACAAGCAGTCACCTACACAGGGTGAGGGCAGGATGGAGGTAATAGGTACCACTCCGCTAGACAGTTCTGGCCATGGGAAGAGGCTCAGAAGTGAATTCAGGTGAACTACTGCCAGTGGAAAATAAAGCCAGTCACACAGGGAGCCAGCACAAAGCAGATGCCACATCTTAAAATTCAAACCTTAGTTTATTTCCTGAGAGCCTTTCCATGTGGGCGTGCCTTAAAGGTCTTCTGAGAGCTCTCACGGTGCAGACTGCCTTGTCTGCCTGTTAGTTGCAAGAAAGGGCAGATATGCTTTCAAACTTTTCCTTTTCCCCCAAATTAACCAATTGGTCATGCGTTTTTTTCCTCAGGACCACCTGCGCTGTCAGTGACTGTGCCAGCTTCCTTTTTTATCCCAACATAAAACAACTCTATAAAAGATTCGGGAATTTGTCAAATTAACATAGCGATGGAGATGGGAAAAAGATACGCAGCATTTTAAACCATAGCCCTCCCCCCTTTAATTGCAGAAAGGACAAGTTATGCAACTCCCAAATGGGAGGGGGAACCCTATGTGACTAATTTGCTTCATTTGATTTTATAACTGCTGCACTGGGTTGCAAAATGCTGATAAAATCTATTTTAAACAAAGAACGTAAGTCTTGTAGGCTCATATTACTATTCATCTACTGTCTACCAGTTATTCCCCCTTCTTGAAGTTATGTTGATAAATCAGTTGCCTTCCTGTTTATTAAAGCATGTGGCAGTCTGCTTGGCTCTTGGCATTTTTTTTAATTAAGGAAGATAATGTGGGCTCATTTCCTTCCATGGTGAACCTAACAGGGCACAGGTTGACCTCAACTATCACATTAAAATTCAAGATTATTTGTAATGTCTGCTTTTCTTTGGCAACTCCTTCCCTTTTTCTGCCCAGATGAAGATAAAAATACAGATATATGGTTTTTTCTGCATTTCCACACTGCTGACACCCACCCAAGTCAAGGACAAGAAGATGGAAGCAGGTGGAGCTTTGTCAGTTTTCTGACATGGTGCTTCCCCAGGGCAAGTGAGACATTTTTCTGGGAGACGTTGCATCCCAGCAAAGTCAATAATACTGCATCATATGATGATCCTAAGGATAATTTTGTGAAGGGAGGGAAAGCTGGAATGCAAGGGGAAAGCACATACCGGTTGGAGCACATTCCCAGCTTCCTCTGCGGCTGGACTTGCATCAACTCCTGCACAATTCTGGCCCCAATCTTTCATCTGTCTGATTAGTGCAGGAATATTACTAACCACCAATGGCAGGATTAAATCATTTTTGTGCCTTCCGTATTCCAAAACAAGCCAGGATCTTGTTTTGGCCTTAAGATCGCCTCTCTTCCTACCTTTGAGATATCTTGCTTTGTATCTTGCTTGTGACACAGCCTCAGCATTTAACAGCTACAACTAAACTAGGATGACTAGTCTGGCGGGGAAGTTCTGTTTTGCAGGGCCTCTTTCTCTCCCTTAGGACACATTAAGATGGCATATTAAGTTCTGTTTAGAAAGCAGCCATAGATACATTGCAAGTTATGAATACATGTCATATGCACTGTCTTCCAGTGGGCCTTGTGAACTGCTGAAAACAAAAGCATCCATTTTCTCTCACTTTACATGCTTTCCTTCAACCAGCATAAGCATATATATGTACCACACCTGCAACAGCTCCAATTCCTGCAGAAACACAGGCAAACATCACTTTGCCACACTTTCAGAAGTGTTTCATACCAACTACACTATACAGCTCCTTGCAATGTGCCTTTATGTGGAAAAACTTGACATGGTCCTGGGCAGCCCTCCCCAGGAGACACTGCTGTGAGCAGGGATCTGGACTACATAATATCCATAGCTGCCAGCCAACCTCAGCCATTCTGTGATTCGGTGGGAAAAAAAAAATCTCAGCAGTTCTAGCACTTCCATCAATAAGCTGCACGACACAGTATTTTCCAAACTCTGACCCATGGAGAAATGTTGCCCTATTCCCTTCTAAACTTGGCTAAAAGCCCACAGTGAGCGTTTGTGCATAAACTGCTTTCTGAATTGCGACTTAATTCTCCTTCTCTGCTTACACTTTTATTTCATTTGCATTTGCAAGCAACAGGAAAAGTGTTTCCATTTCTGGAGCCTTACTTTTGGAAACAATGAATTTAATTTTGATCTACTTCTGTCCAAAAGGAACTGTCTGGTTTTGTTATGCTGCTAATTGTCTGAACCTCTGTCTTACCTCATCTGTCTCACTTAGATCCAAAGTGTGCTCTTGATCTAACACACTCAATACCTTCACAAACACCTACTTAAATATTTAAAAAAAAGTAATTCACCTTTATATAGACCACTGTTCCCTTTACATGCATTCAAGTGACTGCTATGAGTACCATGCTATTGCTGACCAATGAAAAAAGATAGAATAACATCATATATCAAATATATAGTACAGAAAGAAGCAGAAGACAAATTAACTTCTATTTTCAAATGGCAGTTTTTCCCACATTGTATTTTTCCATACAAAGTACATTCCACTTTTCTCTTTCTACTGAGCCTACTGGACATCTCACAAATACTGCAGCAGACGGAATGGGTCTATGGACAGAAGCAAGGGTTCACTGCTTTAAATTGCCTGTGTTCAACCATGGACCTTATTCCCAGAGGAAACTCACTGCAACAAGTGTGGGAAAGGTTCCATGAAGTGAGGAGGAAAATTTCCTAGCGCTTTCCCCCAGACCCCACACTTACCAAAGGCTCTAGTTCTTTGCGGTCTATGAGGTTAAGCTCTGTCACAAAGTAATAAAAATGCTTGTAACAAGTATTGACATGGGCCTCAGCTCCCATAAGGATGATACGGTCGAAGTGATGGATGTAGACGTGAACAAACACCCGAAAAAGCCGGCAAAGTATCTTCTTGCAGATCTGAAGGAAGTTCTTTGGAAAGGGAACACCTGTGAATAGAGAAGGCAGGGTTGTCATAACCATCCTGTCATCCTCCCAAGACAACAGCTTTGGAGTAAAGTGTGAGTTTGTAACTGCAAACTAGGTTGCGACTTCCTAGGCCTCCTTTCCAGTCCAGAAGATCACTTAATGCATATATTTATCTGACCGCTAGCACCAAAGATAACCACATACTTAAGCAACTTTAATGGATCAAGACTGACAGGTACTGGTCCTGTTACCCTGAATAATTTAATGGAGGAACATCCAGTATTGTAATACTCAGAAATGTGATTTTCACTGCAGTGCACACTCCTCCATTAACAGCAATAGCTTTATCTCCTCAGATGGCTGTTCCTCCTACTGATACATACACAGCTCATCCTAGAAGTGACAGACACTCTTCTGTTCATCTTATCCGACAGTGGCATCTCACAGCATCAAATTTAATAAAGAATTTGAAATAACTGACTGAAGGACAGAACCCTTTGCTTTCACCTTCCTCCCAGTTATGTGTACCAATCTGATTGCTCTTTTTATAGAAAAACTCTTGAAAAGACCCAGTAACAGCTCTTTCAAAATACCTTAGAAGTTAAACCACTTTGCAGCTGGAGACTCCAAAGCAGCAGCAAAAGCAACATTTGCAAGTAAACAGCCAGGCTTCCACAATGTGGCACCAATAATTCCTTCAAAACCACCCTTTGTTAAAGACTGAGCTTGCATGGCATTGTGTACCACGAGCTGCTCCAAAAAGTTGAAGGGTTCTTCTCTTTCTATGATTGTGCCTCAGACATGATGACTTCAGTGCCATGCTCAAAATTCTACCGCTACTTTGCTTTGTTGCACATCCTCCTGATTTCTTTAGTTCATGTTTTAGTCAGATTTGAACTACATGACTGTAGCTATTGCTTCCTTAAAAAAAAAACAACTTCACAGCTAACCAGTCTCATACTCCTTAAAAGCTCAGCTCATGCTCTCAACAAGAAAAATGAGTATTATTTGCAGAAAGAAGATGGAGATATTAAATTAACACTGTTGCCAGCTTTCTAGTTTTCAGATTTTAGTCTCCTGTTAAATACTGCTCAGCACTCTTATGAGTGGAGAATTAATGGACAAATTGCTCAGTTTCACTGAGGGGTACATGAGGACATACAGTGAGAATTTCCATACTGAAAACAGATTTTTGATTGCAGATTACATAAATTATCAACTGTGGCTGTAACCAGTCTGGGTCCGATCAACAGAGACATGCACTTTATTTTGGACTCCCTGGTGAAGGAGGTACTAGGGCATATCCATTGAGGATGTGAACACTGCTGTGTGTGCTAGTATGGGAGTGAGGAAGCACCTCAGCATGCAGAAATGTCCTCCTTAGTGTATCCCTGAATTGCCTCTAAATTTGCCTTTGCTGAGGTGCAGATAATGTGGGGAAGTGTCTTGGGTCTTTTTGGTCTGCACTGGGTTCATTGGAGGCAAATTCTTTTGATATAATTTCAAGTAGCGTTAGAGATGCAGTGCAGCCTTTCTTACTCCTGATGTACAAAGCAGAGACCAGAGAAATAGCTGCATCGGAGCACAGCTACTTTATCTCCTTAAGAAACATTTGCTTTTGGTTGCCACATCCATTCATCTCAATGCTAAAGCTAATATCGGATGTCACAGTGGAGGCCTAAATGCTCAAACCATGAACTGAGACATCGCTAAACTACAGAAATGATAATATGTACAGATGGCAATATTTGAATCAAAACTCCACACAATCAGACAGACATTTGGATTATCATAGATGATTGTTGTTATTTCCAAGGGCAAAATAAATACAATCTATCAAAAAATGTAACAGGAACCCCAGTTAGCTGCTTATTAACCAGTGGGATCACACTTCAGCTATAAGAGCATGGCTAAGTTCAGGAACGATTACAGCAGCACGCTGCTTTACATTTTTGTAAAAACAACCCAAACCAGATTTTTAAAAATATACCCAAGAAAATGTTAAGCCTTGAAAAGGGAGGAAGGGGCATAGCTGGCACTTGTCACTGCAAGCTGGTTCACTGAACTGAGAGATGAATACTTGAAGGCACTGATCCAGAACAGGCATGTCCCAAAATGGAGAATAATTAGTTTCATCTTCCATGGGCTGACATATGATTGTTACTGAAGAATGTTACTGTAATGAAGAAACCCATACTTCTCTACTAACTGATTAAAAGAAGCTGAATAAACCAAGCTGATAAACCCTTCAACTTCTCTTAACACACAGAAAAAAAACAGCTGGGCCAGAACAGCCTAGGGTGCATAATAAATTTGCAGTGTTCCCACTGCTCCTCACGTGCATTAAGTTTTCAGACAGGTTATGTACTTTCATTCCCCGTTGCGGAACTTCTCCAGCTTTGCAAAGCTATCTCTATTTCATTTACTCTCAAATAAACAGTGAAACATTGCGGTTATCACAGATTTACCATCTGGGTACAGCAGAATCCATAACGGCTCTCTGACTTCTTTCCCCTTCCTACCAAATTGATTTACAAACTGACAAGGTGTCCTAAATAGTTCAAAAGTGCCTCCCAGTATCACTGAAAGCAATTGGTTGCTGTGTAATGAGCTAGACTCCCCAGCCTTGGAGACCCTGCCTGCCAGTCTGTCCCTGAAGTACAGAGGAGGTTCAAAGTCTGGTCAGCCTCAAGGTACAGATGCGCATATGGAGGCGGTCGCATCACTAATTTAAACATACACTCATTGTGTTCAAGACAAAGGGATGGTAGAGATGCAGTCTTGAAGAAAAAAAATAATCTAATACAACAGAACAGATTCTGATCTCAGTTACAGTAGAACAAGTCCAAAGTAATGCCATCAAAATCTAAAAAATCGTACTGAAATGATTCTAGATTTTTATTCCGAGGTCAGAATTTGGCCCAATGTTTTGTTCCCACTGCAAATGCTATAGTTATAAACAAATCAACCACAGACCGTAATCATCGTAAGTGACTCTTGGGAATGGACTAGCTTAGATTTAGATCCTTGACTTGTTAAGGAGTCTGTTTTCTGTCCTTTAGCTCAGCCATAGATCCCACTCCAAGCCTTCGTTTAATATGGAGTCCAGGATTAATAATTCCTTTTCTGGAACTTCATAGTTAAAAAAAGAGAGGAAGAGAAACAAACAAACAAAAAAATGCCAAACCCACCAAAAGTCCAAGTATTTATTTAAACTTTGGATACTTTTTAACAATGAAAAAAATTTCCAAGAAGAAAGATGACTTTCTTACTATCTGCAAGGTGATACTGTAAAGAGACAGAATGTAAAATCACCAAATTAGTTTGTTGAGTTATGGTTATTTAAAAACACAGAGATACAAATATCACACTGAAATTTTTGAGCTAGCTGCTACTTGCTGAAATAAGTATTTCTGGATGAGTGAACTGGTAGCCTTGATTCATCTGTAGGCTAAGCCTCAGTGCTGCTGCATGAAAAGAAAGTAACAGAAGGGTCCTTTTCGTCAGTCTGGTTTTCAAAACACCAGAGCTCCCCATTGTGTGCCAAGAATGTGCAAGTGGCTTTCAAACATCCCAGTCACACAGTAAAAGCTCCTTTAACTCAAAGTTATATAAGCAGTGGGGGTAGATTGGCATGGTATAACCAGTAACAAACATGGCCAGTATGACTGTACCCATACCTCTCTGGAGTATGTGCTGTACTTGCCAGTGCTGTACTAACAAATGGCTGCCTCCTGCAGAAAAGTTGCACCCATATACCCTGGTGACAGATGCACCACAGCAGCATAGCGGAACAATCACGTCATTTCCCCTGCACTCCAACCTCCCCATATTCCCCTGACCTTCTTGTTTCTGTTGACTTGCTAGAAAATGCTACTCCTAACATGAGCAGGACTCTAAAAATTCCAAAACTCAACATGCCCTATCCTTTTATCAAGTTCCCCATCAGAAAATGGAGGTATTTTCCTGGTCTTTTTGAAATCAGCCTTATACTCACAGCTCTGCAGGCTATCGACTTCATTCCTTACACGTTCTTAATTTGCTATCAGGTGATTTGCCAGAGCGAGCATCCAGATCTAATCTATCCATCACCAAATAAACATATAGCACAGTGTTAAGAAAGTTAGTCATGCTATTGATCTGTTTTCTCATTTCTTTGAGTATTCCACATACATAATAACTACAGTGTCATGACCCTCCTCTCACTCCCCAAAAGTAGTATTACGACTGCTATCTGCTCAAAAGGCTGCTTATAATAACACAGAAAAATATGCTGACCATCTCGTGCAGTGATTATCAGTAAGGTAAAGGTTTGTTGGCTTAAAACACAGATGTTTTAATGCCATATGAAGGTCCTCATTTAAACCCTCCTAATAACAAAACCTGTTGTTTGTATGACGCAAAAAAAAAATGGTGGGATAAGACAGAAAGACTAAAAGTTAAAGAAACTAGATTAGGTGGGGATAAAGAAAGGTAACTAAAGATCTGAGATTAATGCAACAGGCAAAAAGTCTGTCTCAGTTGATATACAACAATCTTTAATCTTCTTACTTCAACATGTATCACAACCTCCCCTGAAGTAGGTCAGTGGCACAGGTTAGAGAGGAAACAGAAGAGAAGTAATGATACAGTTTGTCTTTGTTCGCTGATTCATTATATCTAGGTGAGAGTCAGAAAGTATATGATCCCAGAAGATCAATGCTGAGGAACCAGAGAGAACAACCTAGACTTTTTGGATGTAATGTTACATGCGATTCTCAACTGGCTCACACTCCTGCCTGTAACATGCAATGAAAATGACTGCCCAGTTAAACCTTCTGTGATGCTAGACGTATGAGTATTTTTGACCTTCTGTGTCTGTGTGTTTTGAAGTCTCGCTTTACCCAAGGGAAGCTGGTAAGCCCTTTGCAATTGTGGACAGAAATCTCGCTGCACATTTTCAAATCCTTTTATAGGCCACAGTCATAATGAATTCTTTTTAAAAAATACACATATGGGGAAAAAAAAAAAAAAAAAAAAAGAGACTCCCTTCTCCATTGGCAAAAGGATTGACACAGCACAAAATTTTACCAACCTGGCAACGTAGTAATTTTTTCCAGTTTTATAGCAAGGAGCAAGAAAACAGTGTTACCAAAACTAACAGTTTGGAGAAGGCACTTGAACCAAACCCTTCCTCCTCTCCTCCCTCCATGTTTTCCTTTTCCAATCCCTGCCCCAAATACAAAAATTTGCAAAAGATGCCCTCAGCTAGTGCTGGAAGCTTTGCTACAAAAACACCCATCCTGATCCAAGCAGATGTTTAGTGTTATTTCAGTGTGTTAGTCAAGGAAGTATCTGTCTCAAGGGCCAATGAAAACAATGTCAGGTTAGCTGGACTTTGTTCCTCACATAAATAAGCAGACAGCTGAAAAATACTCGAGATAAACTAGACTACCATGTACCTACATCCTCCTGGTACTGCCCTCCTTTCTGCTCTCATATCAGAGAGAGCAAAGGAAGGAAAACTCTCTTGAGGTTATGTGGCTTTCTAAGCAAAATTGTGTCCTTTTAAACTTCTAAGTGGGATTGCCTCTAACAGCATTACTCTTCAGTGAATAAATGAGCAGGCAGGTCCACTGTCAGATTTTCAACAAAAGTACTGATGTGCTATCCTTGAGAAAACTCTAAATGGAACAGGGTACAGATCAGAAAATTGTTTAAAGGTTTGCACTAGTTGAACATCCACAACAGCTGTCCCTGCTGCTGTATATCAAGAAATGGGTGATGGCATTAAATTTTGCCATTTAATTAACATTTTCATCAGAAGAGGTGTCTTATAATGTGAATAATGCGAAACACCTAAATATGCAAAGCACCTGAATTGACTCTCCCTGAAATCAGAGAACAGAGGGACCTAAATATTTCCATTGCTTAAGCCAGATCCCTTGGATTTTAAGCAAATTTACCATGGTTGTTCGTGACTACAATCTGACCTTCTCCCTGATACTTTTTACTTCTGCTTCTGCTGCTGCAGAGGAACAGAAGAGAAATACTGCAATGCCAGAGGGCAGAACACTTTTGCTGCCTGTACCAAGCAAGGCTAGTTTTACTCCAGACAATAATCTGGCTGATAAACCCATTAGAATAGACCTGTAGGTCTTCAAGGCAATGAGAACACTGAATGTCTTAAAAAGCTGCAGTCATGGTTGTGTGATAGTGTAACTCATCTGCCCTGGAAGATCCACCTTCACCATAGCAACAAAATGAGATTTGTTGGGGCATTGTATTTGAACAACTTTATAGGGCAATAATATACACATAGTCTAAAACAGGCTTGGAGATCCATTAGAATACTTGAGAGTTCTCCCTGCCTTAGCAGAAACTATAGCACAGGTGAACAAAACGCAGCCCCCTCTGGGACACAAAATACAGCAGCCATTTGGCAGTACAACAGCTTAGAATGGAAAAGAAAGTTTATTAAACTGATGAGCGAACATAAGGAAAAATTATGTATGAACACTGGAGCCTGGCCAAGATATCAATGGAAAAACTTTCCTCCTCACCTGGCAGAGGTTTGGTAATAGCTTTGTTCCTACAATACTTAACATGGGCTAACAATTTCTGGGTATAGACATAGTTTCAGCTTGTCATGCTGAGTGCACCACTGGGCAGCATGGCTTTTATTTTTGTTATTAACTTCTGATGTCTTCAAGAAACAAACATTCTGGTTCCCTGTTACTTGCACAGGGATAGTGGGAGAAACCTACTATTCTACGGGCTTACTGACACAGCAAGTTGCAGCAATACGAAACATTATGAAAAGCAGTAAGTAGCATGGTCTTGGAGATGCACTCAAAATCAGACAAAACAGTCTACTGTTCCCAAAACACAGATGTTCCAGCAGTTAACTGAAAAATGGAGTCCTTACATATGCCGAAACTCATAGCATGTTAACAAGTAACTTTAGTTGAAAGGTAAGTATCACAAAAGAAACATTCATTCTTCAGATGATTACCATCCTAAATTCCTTTTCATTGGGCCATTAGAAGAAACATTCAGGTAGTTCTGACACCTCAGATCACAGCCCTTGCATCTCTCTAATGCAAGTAATTTTCTGGCCCTTTAATATCTGTGCTGACTTGGGAATTTTGTATATGTGTGAGTGTCCTGGTTTGGCTGAAACAGAAC
>NW_009635148.1:0-33681 GCF_000690535.1 Cariama cristata
CCCCGGCGGTCTCCTGTGCAGAGACAGAGGCTTTCAGCTGGAAATTACCGTGCACAGCTTGTGCTTTATGTGTTGAGTCTTCATCTTTGGAGTGGTTTTGGGGGCCCTTGATGTCTGCAGACTTCACTTGGAAAGCAAACTCGTAGTTGAGACTGAAGTAGCTCAAGCAACGTGGGTCTAGGTGCTCTTTAGTTTTCTCGCTCTGGTTTTGCTGCAGTTTTGTAAGGCCGCGATTGTTTAACCCTGTTTCCTGCTGTTAGAGTTTGGGTTAAAGGGCTTCCCAGGCTGTGGTGCTGTTGAAAAGGAAGGTGCTAGACACCTTGAGTATCTTGCTGTGCCTTTCAGGGCAGACCATGGTTAGTACATCCCTGGTAAGCAAGAAGACTTTAGTGCCAGCTTTCTCTGGGTGAGATTTCCAGTTGCTTTAGGATTTGTGAAAGTTTTTATGAATACTGTGAAGGTGAACTTTCTGACTTTATACTACCTGGCCGTGATTTTCAAATCTCTCTTCTTTGTTGCTCTTAGGTTTCCAGGCCATATCTCAAATGATGCTGATTAAAAAAATTTTACCACCATAGGAGGACTTAGTTTCTGCAGTTTACTTTGGGAAGAGTTGTCTAAATGTTTGTTGATGTTAGATACCGCCCTTACCTGGGTTACTAGATAGGATGCTTCCTTAAGCACTCTTGTTGCTGAGTAGGGCTCCCAAATATCAGTGAAGAATATGGGTTGTGTTATTTCTTGTTTTGTCTGAGTCTTCCTAGGCAGCTTAGAAAAGTGTATTGAATGGCTCTTTCTTCCTTTAGAGTTTAATAATGTTTGTACATTCGTTATTTTTTCAGGTACCTTTAAAACCAGGAAGGAGTCTTATGGATTGGATTCGACTAACTAAAAGTGGGAAGGACTTGACTGGTTTAAAAGGGAGGCTAATTGAAGTGACCGAAGATGAGCTTGCTAAACACAACAAAAAGGAGGACTGCTGGATATGTATAAGAGGTTGGTTGCTGTCATGTTGCCTCTATGTTTTTTGCCTAGCTTTACTCTTCTGTGCTTAAAGAAGCAGCAACAAAAACCAAACAGCAACAAAAACCGCACCCCAAAACAAACTGTGCACCTTCTATGTTTAGGCCAGGTGTAATCTGGATATAATTGGACACAACTTTGTTCAAGAAGTCTTCCAAGTGGGCATATTTTACACCTATTTTCTATCTGCATGTGAAAATAATAAAACACAAGATTGTAGGTGATGCATCAAATAGAAAGGGCTTAGCAAGAATAAGGCATTGAAAATGCTGACATGTACTTACAATCCTCAGTCTTGGAGAATTTATTATCCTTAGCAGTTGACTATTTTTAGTGATTGCTTTAAAGCATCCATAGAGATATAAATATTAAAAATGTTACTTAAACCTGTAGAGTGGTCTTTGGGAAACAAGTGTGCAAGCCCACATACTACTTCATAAAACTTCGTAAGGCAAACCATAGTTGCCACACAGGGCAATTGTAATCTCTATCTAGCATAACAAATACCAGTGGTAACTAAGCCATTCTATTTATGTTACTATTTTAATCAAAATTTAGCTCAAAAGTTGAAAGTATCCTATGTTATCAGTTAACAATGTGTGAAGGGTGGTTCGGAACAATAGCTATGGCTAGAAGAGTATTTTCAGTGCTGGAAACAAAGTTCCTAGTTGTGTTACAGAAAGGAGTAAAATGTTTGCTCTCCAGTTTAATCACTTGGAAGGTAAAATACATTACTATCTCCTTTAAATTTGTTGTGAGATAGCAGCACTTCTGTGAACATAGATTAAGAAGATCAAATTGGCTAATGTGACATTTCTGTAGGAAGAGTGGTTCATTTAGTGGTAACTTTGATCTGGTAAGGAACATCATTGATAATTTGACATAATGTCATTTCTGAACTCCAGCAAAAGAAAGTTAAGAATTTGTCTATGAGGGCGACTGTGTTTTTGTTGGGTGTTAAAAGGGGATGAGAGTGAAATTAAGGGTAAAATGTCAGTCGGTACTGGCTTTTGAACAAAGTAATACGTTAATGCTCTGTGTGCTGCTCTTGCACATGCTAGCAAAACTATAGTGGGAGAAGAGCTAAAGAAAGCTTATTTACTGTGGAGATCTGTTCTTTTTTTCTGTTTCAAAAAGGGACAGCTGATACTGCAGACAGAATCACTGCTTAAAAACGCTTCTGTTTTGTTTTTAATCTCTCATTCCCCCTTGACTGCATCGCTGAGGTTGGTTTTTAGAACTCCATCATGCTGCTTCTGTATCTGTCTTTAAATTTTTTGTCTCTGCCTTTTCTTTGTTCTGGGACTACTAATGAAAAAAACAGCATAACTGAGAATCCTGGTGTGTTATCTGCGGACCTGATGTGTGGACAGTCAGTAAAATAACACCATTGTGGAAGAGCTAAATGAAGTCTCTGCATTGGTAGATAGACCGTCTCTGTAAGAAAGAGCAGAAATTGATGAGAGAAATGTGAAGTAGAACAACAAGAGCTGACTTTGTTCAAAAATCCAGTATGATCATCAAAGAAAGTTGTCATATAGGCCACAAATTTATATGTAAGTGGGATGTCAGGGGAGTTAAAAAAAGTGTGAAGGGTATATAAATGAGATTTCTTTTTCTCCTGCAAGTTTGATGGTAAATAGAACATTTGACTAATACTCAGGAGGTCCTAACTGTGTAGATGCTTACATTTTATTGCATGCGGTAATCAGTGCTGCACACCAGATGGCATAGTGGATACATCTAGCAGAAAATCAGGTCAGTAAAATATGCAAAGATCCTTCCTTTGTTGTCTGGGATGGTTGTTCTTATCAACTAGGATTGTCCCAAATATGTCTCCTCCCAGCCCAGTGCTGAATACCTACCTCTCCTTCTGAAGTAACTAATGTACAGTTCTTAATGTGTTAAAAGCTTCTTATGAAAGCACTGGCATAGTTCCACTTCTGGTAGCTTCCTGTTTTGATAATGTTATAGATCTTTAAATATTCTGCTAGGTAGACCTGCAATAGTCCTGTTAGCAACAATATGTCTGTAGTTAAATCGGTTTATAACTGCATTCTCCAGGCTCTAATTCTTCTGGTTGCATAGCAACAATAATTAAACTTCATCATTTCAGACCTATGACGAAGCATTGTTTTATCTCCCTGGAAATACTGAGACTGGTACTCATGTAGAAAGAATGCTAAGCCTTTTTACTGGGACAAATTTGGTACCAGAGTTGTAAGCCTTTAATAAGCATAGGCTATGTTTAGTTTTTTATGTTGCTGAATCTGAAGAATGGAAGTTTTGTTGCTGATGGTAGCAGTTTTTCCTTATGGGAGGTAGTTCATTCCCATAGGCATTTTATTCCATAGGTGATGGGTGGTAGGGAAACAGCTATGACAGCGCTTTAGGAGTAATTTAATTGGAAGGGAGAATGAAAACAATTCTGTGTGCGAACTGGCTCAATTATATGTCTCTACTTAAACCAGCCTCTGGTTCTTTTACCCTCTCGCTAGGATACATCAACTTCGAAAGTTTATTTTGTTAAAGCCTTAAGCCCACGGTTTTCTCCAGATGTTCACTGGGACAAGTGGTATGGCATTGTAGGATTGGCCTCTCTGTGTAAGGTCTTGTGCTCTATAGGATTGTGTAACTTACGTTTCTGTTTTTGGAAAGTCATACTGTTCTGATCGTGTCTACTGTTTGCCATAAGTGTTTAATATGCACTAACCTTTCAGCTGTTTTTGAAGATAGGACTGGTTGTAGCAGTTGTAGAAATGCTGCTCACATTTTTATATTCCATTTTCTGCAGGATTTGTATATAATGTTACACCGTACATGGAATATCATCCCGGTGGTGAGGATGAGCTGATGAAAGCAGCAGGAACTGATGGTACAGATCTCTTTGATCAGGTGAGAACAACAGGCAGTGAATGACACTTATTCACCCAAAGGTATTTTGAAAAATGCATGTTTTCCGGTTATTTTTAGGGCATTCCAGTGAAAATGGTGATTTGAACTTTTTCAGGTCTAAGGAAAGGCAATGGGTTACTGCTCAGAATGGCACTTGTGTGTGCTGAAAGAGGCACGTAGTTTAAACTTTGTACCAAAAAGACAATAATGAAAATGTGACTCTATGTTGTTGGAATGATACTTCAATTTGACCATTTTATTAAATGGGTTTTTTAAACAGAAATAACAATAAAACTAGCAACAACTTGAGATACCACCTTCTTAATAAATTACTACAATGATTAATTGCTGTTGTTTGAGAGGCATTTTCTTCTCAGAACTTTCATTTTTTGAAAAATGCTTGTAGTATTCTTTTGTCTGTTAGCTTGGCCGCTGCGTTATCAGCGAACAAAGTACTAAGAAAAAATTCTGGGGCTGCTATTAACTGATTGTGAACAAATCACAAGATGACAGTTAGTCTCTGCTTTATTTACCACTTCTTTAAATATTTTGAAAAGACTCAGAAGAGAAAGACTCTGCAGAATGGGTGTACTTTCTGTAAGGAATCACTTGCAAACCTGGTGCTATAAAGGATGATTCATTGAGTCGGTGTTTTTTAGAAAGATGTTCTTTGAGTCTCCTTGACTCACAAGGTTTGTCTGAGAAACTGAGGAAGAGCAGAAAGGAAATCTCCTCTGTTTCTGAAGGGAAATCTGTTGTCTCTTTGCAGTTCGTACATCACACTATGTTATGCCTTTACTTGCAAAATGTTTTTAACAATTAACGTAAATGAAGAAGTGATGATGTTTTAGCTTTGTTAAGTTTATCTTTGGTTAATCCTTTCACAAATTAAGTGTTGGTTGCAGGCATAATTCTCTGGTTTCAAGAAATTTGGAGTTTCTGTCCTAAAAGTTCATGCGGTATCAAGTGGTGGCCTGGAATTCTGTAGCTGGATCACTGTCAAGTATTATATGATGTACTTGGAAATGGGAGTCTTGACATCAGGAACATTTGGGGAAGCCCGTCAAGTTGTTACTAAGTTCAGATACATACTTGCTACATTTTTTTTTTTTTTTTCAGTTTGTCATAGAAGTGGAGAGCAGTGTTCAGATCCTTAAAATGTGTTGTTCGTATTTTTTGGTTTTGGCCTGATGTCTTTTCTGCTCTGGAGGTATTTCTGTTGTAATCCCCTCTGCTTTAGCATTCTGAGTCTGTCAGATACCGATCTCTTGAAGAGTTTGGTAGGTTGGTAGCGTTTCTCAAAGTTCTGGAAAAATTAACTGTCGTTCAGAATCCTTCATTTCTTTCTGTTACCTGTAAATGAGGGAATCACAACTTCTGGATGGGATTCTTTATCTTGTCTCCTTAGCCTGTCCAGTTTAAAGTTTTTCTTTTTAAATCTCTACATATCATTCAGATTTGTCATACAGCCCTTTGTTTCCTTTTCTTTTCTTGTGATGTTATCCTGGATGTCCTGTCAGAGTTGGCTTTTCTGCCATCCATTTCCTCTGCAAGTTCTCCAGTTCTGGTCTGTAAAGCTACTGCTTTTTCTTCACTTTATTTGACTTTCTAAAATAGGTAATTTCCAAATAATTCAGTGATAGTGAAACAAGAACAAACAGAAATACACCAACTTGGTAGGAGATGTTGGTGTGTCTAAACTTCTATTCTGTTTCCTTCATCCCTTCTTCATTCACTTGCATCTAAACAAGACTAATTACTCTTGTAAAGACAAGGTCTTTATTCTGTTAATTGTGTAGCATACATCATAAAAATGCTCTTCTGAAATATTTTCTGTAGCTCAAGGTTATGATCAGATACTGCAAAACATAAAATGAATAAATTAAACTATTGTCACTTTTTCAGAGTCATATTTTTTCATTTAATTACATGCTATCTGTAATAAAAGTAAAAATAAGGACTGAACAATGCAATAATGAGTGTATGTTTAAAAAAAAAAAACTACTAAATGAATTACATTAGCCACTGTACAAAAATTAACTTTTCTGTTTCAGGGCATAGAACAACATAGTAAGAATTACAAATTTAGTGAAAACCAATTTTGTTGATATAGGTTCATCGTTGGGTCAATTATGAATCGATGCTGAAGGAATGTCTTGTTGGGAGAATGGCTGTCAAGCCTATTGCTGCTCCAAAAGGTGAGGGTTTTAAGAATGAAATAATTTCTATTACACTTTTTTCCGAAGTTGTCTGAACATTATGAAAAATCCTAAATCATAATATTTACAAGGAGAGTCTCTATTCTTGCATAGAGATGAAGACTGTTGCATATATTCAGTCTTTTTACAGCAGATACCTGAAGATGAAACTATTTTATGCATGAAGACTTTTATAAGTAATGTACAGCTACAGTTTTTCTTTTGTTTTTAGTCATCAGAAAACAGACGTGTATGTGTGTTATGTGCATATGAATATAGAAATGATCTTTTATTTCCACCCCAGGATCCCTCTTTGTTCTTCTGATCCCAGGGGACAAACTGTCGTAGGCAGCTCTCATCTTGAAATAAAAGTCCGTATTTTCAATCTGGTGATTTCAGCACCAGACATAAGTCTGGCAAGTTACATGTGTATTGAGGTATTTAAATACACTTTATGGCCAGAACACTGTATTGGGTCCTTTAGTTTGAATTTTCTTGGGGAAAATTTTGCTGATACAACGGACTCCTCTGAGCCAGGACAGCAAGAGATGTAGTATATTCTCTTAAAATGTTCATGATGGTTTCCAGAGACTTTACTCTTCAGTATTTGTTTTGGTTTGTAGGCCACAGCAAACATTTCCTATACTAGGGAAGCAGATGCTGTTGCTGAACATTGACGCCTAGCAAAACTGCAGTGAAAACATGAAAGAACTAATGTTTGCAACTGTTTTTCTAAAATTCTGTGGTATCCTTTGGTTCACAAATTTAGCCATCTCTTGTAGCTCTTCTGACAGTGTTCACCGCATACTTGCTTAGCGCTTAGATCACATCACCAAACAGTTACATTGAGTTGTACGTAAGGGGGAATAGTGTTTTACATCTCCATGTTGCTAGGTAACTAATTCCAATGTGGAACTTTTAAGGTAAATACTGCAAAGTATGAAGAAACGTGGACAGCATAACTGCTTCATGGAGTTGAGGTGTTACAGATAAATTACTGCCACTTTAACAGCTGAGATAGAATTTTAAAAGTAAACTTGACTTTTGCTGATTTCATTAATCTAACCTTTCTGCAACTGGAAGGCATTCTTGTGACAGCCAGTCAGTAAAAAACCGACATGTCTTTGCCCCTCCCAGCTATGACAGTCCATTTTCCCCTGTTCACTTTTTCTTCTGCTTTCCTTTGTAATAGGACTGCTCTATCCATTTTGCTACAGTAAAATTCGCAGGATAAAGGTTGTCAGGTGTGTAAAAAATGGTTCTGTTGCCTGTGTCTCTTTTGGCCATTTCAGGCTTGGAAAAATGTAACTTCGTTAATTAAGAATAAAACTGATTAGACTGAATTTGCTGAAATTCTTCATTGTAGAATTGTCAAAGTTCACTTTGATTCCTGGTAGGCTATGTATCCTCCTCTTTTGAATAGTGAATTATTAAAAACATGATTGACTAACTTTACCGTCAGCCAGCAGTAATTCTTGTGTCCTTCCAGAAGACCATATTCAGCAAAGTTTGCATTTGAAAATGGAAGAAAAATACAGAGTTAAGATGCATGGGTTTGAATATAGGATTAAATAGGCCCATAAGTACAGACAGGCCTTCAAATTACAGTACATACTGCTTTCTTTTTGTGGCAGAGGGTTAGTGTTTGGCAGTAGGGCAAGCATCAGTACTTGCTGTTTGGTACAGTCTCAGTACAGTGCAAGTAAGGCAGATGTAGGTTTGTTGGGGTACTGCTGGAAGATTGTGGTTGTTTAGATTAGTTTTGTTTCCTGTGTTCTGGTGTTTTGTTTTGGTTTTTTTTTTTTTTTGAAAGTTGTACAGTCATTTACTCACTGAACTGTTTAAGGAAGCTGAAGCTTGTCCTTCATACTCCAGGGTTGTGGTGGTGTGTGTTTTGGTTTTTGATTTTTGGTTTGTTTTTTTAAGAAAGAAGAGTCTTTTGAAGATGCTGATTATAGTTAATGTTTTGTCAACTTGTCTTTTGGGAATGCTGTTTCATGGTATGGTAGTGACTAATAGGAATTTCTGACGTGTCCCTTCTGTGTTGTTACAGAAGAGTGGAGCTGTGCACTGAAATGTATAGTGTTTGTACTTGCTGAGAAGGCAAGTGCAGCAACTACAGGAGTACATAGGCATGGAAGAGGTTGTTTTAGTAACTCCCTCAGCAAACCTGTACAGTGTTAAAGTGCTTGCCTTCCTTTCAGGGTACTTTGCTGTAAATATTAGCAAGGACATTAGTTTGTTGTCTGGTATCTTTTAATACTGCTAATGTTTCTCGTAGACACATCTTGGTGTATGTCCCTATGATACTTCAGTGGTAACATAACTTGGAAATTGGAATTCATCTTATTATTGTTAATTCAGTGAGATTAAGCTGAGAGCTATGGTGTCATCCAAGGAAGAGAGGTAGGGCTGTGTTAAAATGTAGTGAAAAGAGAGTAGACTTTTGTACACAAAAAATTACCTTTAGTCAGAGATGAGTTTTTTATGAATGACTTGTATATCTTGGCAGAAAGCTTGTAGTGGTGTATAGCAGAATATGCAGACAAATACAACTGCAACCAAAAATTTGGGGTGAACTGTCCCATTCATCTTGTGGAGTGTTTTGTTTTTATCTTATCTTTTATCTTATAGTGGCACAACATGAAAGCCTGCGATGAAGGGAATTCTTGGTGAACTCTGAAGTAATTTTGCAATACTGTATGCTTGGTGCTTTGTTCCAGGAGCCTTTCCTTCACTTCTGTCACAACGGCATTGTTCTCCTAACACTGGCTGCTGTGATGCAGAACACTGGAAAGGATTGAGAAGAACAAGGGAGAAACATTCACAATTTCGTTTTCATAAAAGGGAGCGGGAAGAACACATTGGTTTCTCCTACTTACCCAAACCTGGCGCTCGTAAAAGAGAATAAAAAAATGGACCTTTGTATTGGGACGTTCTGAGATGTGCAATGTAGAAAAGGCAGAAGGGGGCTTGGGTACATCCAGAGGACTGGTTTCCCCACAGGTTTGCTGTGAGCAGAGCGATATGTGGCTGAGAGGTGCAGTGCCTTTCCCCTCGAGTTGAGCACCTTATATATGAAATGACACTATGTAATTCACCTGCTTGGTCTTCATCTTTTTTTTCTGCTAGTATTTTTGTATTTGTTTGGAGTAGTTGCAGCATACTGTAGATTTAATGAAAAACTCAAATAATAACTTGTCGAATAAAACCATTTGACAGAAGGACCTTATAGGAAGATTTGCTTTTTCCTGGGTTTCTGCCAAGGACTGAGTTTAGATTGCCAGGGATTGGGTCAGTCAAATTCAGTGACTAGCCTGTGTTGTTGTGAGACAACTGTCATCGGAAGTCTGACAGATTTGGTGAGCTGCTTAGCTATAGTTGCACAAGATAATCTGTGATGTTTGTTTTGAAGGGCCAGAGTTCTTGCCTTTCCTACCCTTTAGTACTGTGTAACTTTTGGTGTTTTTAACGTAGCATTTTTTAAATTCTACAGAATCTTTTGAAATGGTAATCAGTGCTGCATTTATTTGTGACTTCTTGATATCTGAAGCGTCCTTGTCAATCTGTTAATGTTTTAGAAAGTTTATTTGGAGATCCTTACTTTGTCTTAATTCTTTAGCATGATGTGTGCAAGTACCGTGCCTTTACTTCTTACTGTCATGCTCGTTTTTTTTCTTAATGCTTGTAGAGATTTCTTCTACTCTATCTGAAGAGAAGAAACAGCTTAATGGTAAGTATTCACCTGGAGTGAGGTGGCGAGTAAATCTTAAACTTATTTGAATGTTATCAAATGAGCAGTATTATCCAGACTTCTGTCTTTGTATTTGAATCTGATGTTGAGGCTGTAGTGATCTGTGGAAATTACAGAAGGCAAAATGCTAATCAGGCATTGTGAATTCAGTGTTTAAAAGACTGCAGTAGAGTAGTATAGGTACGGGAGGTATGAGATGGACAAGCTTTCTGCTGAAGTTGGGCAAGATAGGTCACAAGTTGCTGCACTATGAAATCTGCCGCTACAGAATTGCCAGGCTTTTTGATCCTTCTCTGTATCAGAAAAGCTGGGTGGCCGTGGGGCTGGAGTAGCAGAGAAAGGACAAGATCTTTCGGAACACTTAAAATTACTGTGTCTCTACTAAAAGCTGGAAGGTCATCACTGGGACATCAGTTGAAATGGAGGTGAATTAGCTGATCACAGCATGACTGAACTACTTGAGATGTAACTGTGAGACTGACTGGGCTGACAATTGGTGTAGCTCTTAAGAGAAGCAAGTATAGTCCTGTGAATGTATCAGGAGGTTGATGGTAGTCCTTGTAGAGATGGGGAAGCATTCAAACCTTTACTGAGCCCTTCCTTGAGTACTGGAGGTAGCTTTGGTTGCTCATGATCAAGAACTATGCATTTGATTTTCATGCTTTTAGGGAAATGTTACAGACTGATTAGTCTTGTTACTGTAAGGGGCTTCCTAAAAGAATATGGCTTATGAAGTCCCATCACCTGAGGTGTGATGGGGTTGTGTTGATGGAGCAAACCAGATGAACACCTGTGAAGGGAAATAATACAATTTGAATTCAAGGCTGACTTACTGGCATGAAAGGAGACAGGTGCAAATCGGTCACGTAAAAGTCTAGGCTGAAACTTTGGAAAAGGAGTCCAGAGCATTCAAACTTTGCAGTGGCAGGAGGAGCAGAAACCTAGATGTGTCTTAAGATGAGGCCAGAAAAATTCTCAGGGTGGTGTTCCAGCAAGTCCAGGCACAGTGAGGGGAAGATAACTTGTTCGTGCTTTCTCTGGTGAATTTGAGTTCCCATTGGTTTTCATTTTTCTCATACTGTCTTCCTTGCACTCCCTTTGTGTTCTGTGAATGTTGTATTTGACTTCTAAAAGGCAGTTTACCTTTTAGTATGCACAAGCATTGAGTTACACAAAAAGTTAAACATACATCATATAAAAGTAAGCAAGACAGATTTTATTTGTTCCTATTCTGCTTATAGCCTTTTAAGATATTAAGCTAAACTTTGACAGAGTCTGCTATGTGACTTTTTTTCTTCAGCAATGAACAAGTTGTTGGAACCTGTTAATCTTGCTTTGAAGGACTGGGCGAGTTAGAAATCAAACTCTGCTTTACCCTGTCAGAATGATACTACTAGCAGCTGGTAGTCATTAAATACACAACAAATAATTTGTATTCAAGTAGAAGACTAATTTTACCATCTATTTCAATGTTCTTCTTCTCTTGGTTATTTTGGTTCATGAATTCCTTAGTTTTCATGCTTGTCTAGCTGTCCAGAGCTTTCCTAGGCATCTTTAATGTTCACAGTGGATCCAGGTAAAGAGAAATAAGTGATATTCCCTCTTTCTTCCATCTTGCTTCCCCTCCTGCATCTAGCAATAACTTTTCTTGTCCAGATTTTGTGACCTGTCAGGAGACACAGGAGATGATTCTGATGGTAGTTTCCAATGAAATTGCCAAAATACTGATGCTTGCTTTTTATATTCAGTTTACCTGTTTGGCAAGAATTTTTCCAAAACAGGAGAGGTCAGTTCCTGAGGTTACCTTCCATGAGGTTTTTCATATTCAGTTCTTGCATCTTGATTCTTAGCTCTTGTAAATGTAAGTCAAAATCAGTCTGGAAATAAGCATTGCTGTCTGAAAGTGGGAAAGAGAAGCCTATGGCATGGACTCTGATTTTTTTGGAGGCTGTTGGCACTAGCAAAGACATTTTTGCCTTATTAATCTAAAATACATAAATAATAATTGTATTTGGAGTGTGCTCAGATCAGTCAACTTTAAATGTATCCTTGATTTTTGTGAACATCAATTGTATGTAATATTAGGGGCAATTAAAGCTGAAGTTTTCAAAATATATTGCTACTGATAACAATCAGCGTGAGTGTAGCCTAATGCGCTTTTCAACATCTGGTCATACTTGAGTTTCAAACAAAAGTCATAAAAATTTCAAAACACTACCATTACCAAAGCATGTCTGAAAACTTCCTATTTGTTTGAGAACAAATGTGTATCAAAGATGTATTTTTAAAATTATCTTTTCAGCCTTGCACTTTTGAGCTTAAGTGAGTTTCTCTTTCACTCAAAATATTATGGTGATGATTTTTGAATTATTAATGGTAAAAAAAATTATTACTCGGACAGTTCCTCCATCTGAAAACAAGCTGTTTTTTGAATATATGCACATCAGACCTTAAAAACTTATGGTGTGGAAAAGGGTGATGGGAGGAGAGTTTGAGCTAGAGTTTCAAGTACAGAAAAGTAAATCTTGAGCCTGAACCAGCTGGAATTCTTTAGCTTAAGTAGTATAAATGTTCCTATTTTTCTTGGTAATATTTGGAATTTACAAATATGGGTCAGGCTTGTTCTGGGCCTTCTAAGAACAAAGAAAACAATAGATACAGAAAACTTTCAGAGCATCCTAAAATAGTTTAGATTGGATGGAACATCTGGAGCTTGTTCGGTTCAGTCTCCTCCTCAAAGCAGGGTGAACTTCGATACTAGATCAGATTGCTCATGAGCAACCCCACCCTCATGGGAAGTGAAAAGTTGTGGTGTTTTGTTTTTTCTTGTTTTGATTTCTTTTCTTCCCCCCAGCCCCCATATGCATAACCAGAATTTTCGCTGCTACTAGTCTTATTGCCTCTTGCCCTTCTGCAAGAAGAGTGTGGCTATCTTCTCTGTACGTCTGTCTCACCCCTTTCTCTTTAGGTAGTTGAAGACTGCAGTTGGATTTCCCCCTTAGCCTTTTCTTCTGCAGGCTGAACAAACACAGTTCCCTCAGCCTCTTTTCATATATCCTGTGCTCCAGTTGCTGACCATTTTGGTGGCCTTTCCCTGGACTTGATCTGGAAGATCATCAGTGTCCAGCACTGGGGAGCCAAAACTGGACACAATACTCCAGATGGTGGTCTCACAAATGCTGAACAGACAGGAGCATCACTTCCCTTGAACTGATTGCTATGCTCTTGCCCAGGATAAGGTTGGCCTTCATGACCACAAGGATGCAGTATCTGCCCAAGTTCAGCTTGTCTACTGAGTCCCTGAAAGGTTTTCTGAGGAGCTCCTTTCTGTCCAGTCAGGCCTCCCACTTGTTTTGTTGCATCAGATTTATTTGGGGTTTTTTTTGTCAGGTGCGAAATTTTGCATTTGTTTTTGAGCTTCATGGAGCTTTTGTCAGCCTATTTCTTTGGTCTGTCTGGGTCCCTTTGAATGGTAGCCATAATCTTTCATGTTTCACCTGCTTCCCGTGATTTGTTATTGCTCATCTACTTCCTAACAGTAGACAGTGTGTGCCCTTCAGGTCGCTAATGATGGTATCGAACAGTATTGGCATTCCCTGTGCCCTAGGGAATACCAGCTGTAACTAACCACCAGTTGGACTTTGTACTGCTGATGATACCATTTCTGACTGGCAGTCCTACTAATCTTCCATCCAGATTGTAATCTACCTATGAAACCCAGCTCTCTCCAATGGGGCTGTGAGGATAATGTGAGAAACTCTATCACTAGCCTTGCTAACCCATGGGATTCTGGAAAGCAGTTCCCGGAACAAACTGAAGTTTGCTCTTGTGAGATGCGGAATTGTAATCCTGCTGTTCATCCTGATCACCTTAAACTCCTTCATTTCATGCCTGCCATCAGCCTTTGGCTTCAACACCAGCTTTTCTTTATTTATATCCACCATGACCAGTACAGCGCTTTCCTTAATTGGTTCATTGAACACATGAATCATTGTCTTTTTATTGCAATGTGACTTCTTGTTTTCACATAGCATCTTACAGTATTTCAGAATAATTCATAAATAACTTGGTTTGCCGGAATGTTCTATTTTATTGTGACTGTTCATATATTTCTGTTGACCTGGAAAAGCAAACAGGAGCATGTATGACCATGAATTGCTCTTATTCATGGAGGCCAACCTAAGCATGTGATCTATGTCCTCAAGAAAGGCTTAGCCTTTGAGGCGGCTTTTATCATTAGGTGATTGGTTTTCTTTTGCAATGATCTGACTGCTCTGCCATTTAGCTTCCTTGGCAGCTACAGATGGTGTGTGTTTAAGGGTAATTAAGGATCAAAGAATAAGTAATTCCAGCGAGTTCTAATTGCTTTGGGTTAATTCTCCCATCTGGATGATCAAATAGTTTTGACAGATTGGATTAGACCAGAGTGGCTCTCTTTGGTTTTATCTACTTCCCACATGGTGGAGCCACTCAATTACTGTGTTTAAGCTTATAGTCAAACTACAAAATTTACTGGCATTTAGAATACAATCATCTATGTAACTGAGAATTCATATGTTAATTATTTTAGGTATAGCCATTCCAGATTTGCAAGGTTTGCCTTTGAATGGGCTTGCAACCAGCACTTACCAGCTGTTATCTCTGTCTAACCATTGTCCAGCAAAACTCCTGCTGTGCATGTAGTGTTACAGATCATATTATATTTCAGACTGTGCAGCTTCCTTCATCATAATTCTATATAACTTGTTTGTGTTAAAATTGATGAAGGATTGCAGTTGCTTTTATGTCATCTCTGCTCAAGTTTTTGCCGACTATTTTCAGTTTCTATTAGGCCAGAGATTAGTACATTAGATGTTTTTGACAACTGACCAAGTGTTATCTCCTAGCAAAGGCTTTTTCAGACTGTTTGGTGTTGTTTAATAATTAAAGTGAGTAATGAATTCTGTGAAGATTCCTAGCAAAGTGCAAAGTAGAGGGATTAAGGCTGGTATCTTTGCTTAACTGACTGATATGAAATTTTGCTTGTGATTTAAGTTAGACCAAATTGAATTTGTTCATCTGAAGTGTATAAACAAATAGTTTATATTCATTCAGATAACCTTTTTTCCATGCTTTGCTATGACAAAGTGTGAAAGCACAAGCTAATAACAGATGAAACTGAGGCCAGGCTACGTGTACCAGAAGGGCTACAGGCACAGGTTCTGTGGTATATGGAACTCTTAATTTCTGAAGTAGAACTTCATGTTCTACGAGCCTGCTCTCCAGGAGAAAGTGCTGAATAAAAACAAAATTTAAAAAGTACATGGATACTTCTGGCTGCCTGTGGAAATAAAACCACTAAATGTTGTGGAGGGGTATTTAGAACATTCAATTAAAAAACCCCAAAACATCTCTGTTTATGATTTCTATTAAGTGAGCATCACAGCAAATATTTTAATGAGACTCTGCTCTTTGTAGGTATGCTTTCTGGGAAGAAAGTACTGAGTGCTTCTGCTAAAGATTTAACTCCAAGGTAAACCTTTGTCTTTCATTGTCTGTTGAACATTCTATTTAATAATTCTGTGCAGTTCTCAGTAAATGCAGGCAACCTCTTCCATGGTTAGTTCTTGATGTTCCAGCTAAATGGGTATGTATCATTACTATCCTCTTACAAGTAGGAAGGTTTAAACAACTTGCCAAAGGTCATGTTGACCATACAGATGGATGGTGATGCAAGGTTCTTGGCTTGCTCTGTTGGTTTCTAACGCTTGCACTGCCTTGCATCGCATACAAATGTATAGTTTGTATTTGCAGGCTCCTCAGCCTTGCTTCTTGAGAAAACACCTGGAAAGTTATTCCAACTTGGGCTGATTGATTTTTTGACTTTAGTTAATTTGTCTGTAAATGTACGAGTTGGCACGCCTTGGAAAAGTACTTCATGTCAGGTTGGAATATATTGAGATGTGATAGCTGTATTCAAGTTTCTACAATATGCCTGCTGTTGTCACTGAGGTATCTATAATTTTACTCCATGATGCCTTGGATCACCAAGGTTCAGTTCTCGCTTTGCATGAAAATCTGTGAATTTGTAACCTCTGGGCTAGTTACATGCAGTCATATAAGATATCGTGGCTTGTGAACAACTGGAACGTGGCTTATCTTCTGGAGCGCTCCCCAAACCTTGCTGCCTTTCTTACCATCTGCGTCTGGGATGTTCTTGTGTGACTGGAAGTTGTGCAGACTCGAATGTGTTGGGTGTCAGGAGCATCTGTTGGAGAGGCCATCCTCCCTCTCTGCCTTCTTTTCTGGTCCAGGAGTCCGAACAGTAGATGGAAGTGGTTAGGACATTGGGAGAAGGGGAAAGACGGTAGTAATGTAGATGTGAGGGGTTAACTTTGTTGTGAGGACAGAGTTGACTTTCACTGGCTGGGATTGCAACCCGGCTGGAAGTTGGGTGAGAACTGTAGATATCTATGGTGAAGAGCCAGGCAGGAGATTGTCAGATGCATGGTCCCCATGAAAATGGGGAGAAAGAAGAATAGCTTTTCTGGGTTAGTGAAGTAAGTTGCTTCTTGGCAAGTGTAAGACCATACAAACAATTAGCATTTGAAGGCTTTCTGTTTCGTACCTTTTCCTGGATTTATTACAAGGTTTGGGCAGCTTGGGAACATAGAAATATAAAATTGTGATTTGGGGAGATGAAGGGAACTGTGGTTTTGTGGTATCTGCATGGAATCTATAACTTTTAAATAGCCAGGGTGGCTTCCAATACTTTTGCCTGGAGTCAAGATTTTAATCATCTTGTTAGTAAGGTTCATATACTGCAAAGAGGATGCACATGCTTTTTAAGTAAAACCTGTGCCATATAATTTTAGCTACATTGTGCTGACTATCAGGATGTGTAATTAGACTTTTGTTTTTTTAACAGTCTTTTTTAAATTGTTAGCTCTGGACTTATCTCTCCAAAAAAGAGTAAACAATGTATTTGGCTTGTAAATTAATGAAAGAATCTTTGCTTGAAAACTGCTGGTTAAATATATTTTGGTATGCTCAAAGAAATTTTTTCTTTACTGTATTTTTTGTTTTACAGTTATGACTGGTTCCAAACAGATAGTTTGATCACCATTGTCATATATACTAAGCAGAAGGTAAGCATATTTTATGAAAGGGAGAATTGCAAGATCCAGTTGTGATCCAGCTTGAATTCTGGGAGAATTTTATTAAAATGAGGTTGTTTTTTTTTTTTTCCTTGCCTATGGAAGGATATGAATGCAGAGTTGGTGATAGTTGACTGTCAAGACAAACAATTAAGGGGAGAGATCATCGTGGATGACCACTCATATCTTGTAGAATTTGGTAGGTACTGTAATTTTGCAGTTGAAAGTACTGAATTTTTATTCTACTTTATTAAAACCCTCTCATCAGACCATATGCATTTTTCATATACCGATTAATATTTTATTCCTCTTTCATTAGAGATGATTACTCTGAAGTACCTTGATGTAAAGGAATTACATTATTTATCAACTCACATCTTCATTTGTTTAGTATGCACTTAATTTTTTACACATGGAATAAAGTGTAGTAAGAAATTGATGTAAAAGCTATGTGAAATTTTTCTTCAAGTATGTTTTTGATGGTTATTAAAATGCCCTGATTCAAAAAGGGCAAGTGGAATGATTTAGATAAATGCAGACTGGTAGCTTTACGCGAGTCACTGTTAAAAGTAATGGGAAAAATAGTGCCTTTCTTAATGTTATGTATTAGACCTGCAGAAGTCACAAGTGAAATGTCAGGGCCAGATAAAGATGCGTAAGGTTCTCTAGGCTCATTAGGTCACTCAGTATTCCTAGCCTTACACTGTATGCATATATGACGACTAGAATGTAATTTTGTTTTTGCTCAACGTGGAGTTTATTTCTCTTTGTTTCAGATTTGGATCATGCAGTTCAAGAAGACATGGCTGGTAAGTTCTGTCTCTTGCAGCACTTCTGTATCTCTTCTAATATCAAAATGTGGAACTTCAATTTATTTTTCTGACTTGTCAGATACTTTACAGTTTTGCTTACCACCAAGTTCTGACACGATCAATCAAATCAGACCATAAAGTCTAATAATTTTTTTTCAATTGTGGCATTTAGGCCTATGAAATTAATAAGTTGATGGTGCTCTGATCCCTCTTGAGCATGACTAAATGTTAAAATAACTAGAAGTTAGTTCTGTTATGTATTTGCAAACAGTTCTTTGCTCAGATTGGGATTTTATTGGATTTAATTATTCATTCAAATGGCCTTGAAAAGAAAGGAAGTAGTAAATAGTGGTAGTTATCAATTTCCAGTAAATGAAGACTCTGAATTCATGAGCATTCTTTTTCACCAGATGGGCTATGAAGCTTTTCACAGTGTATTTGGTACATAAGATACGTTAATTATGCATATTAAGTTAGTACTTGTTGTTTTAAATGCACTGTAAAAACATTATAAAGAGATAGCTGGAAGTACATTTAATTTGGTATTTTAATTTAACGGATTAATTCCATGCGTCTTGAGAAATGACTAATTCTTCTAAAATGTCATTATAGTGGAAGAGTAAAATTTTTTTTTTGTACAAAATGTAACTAAAAGTAACAGTGTGAAACCTTTTATCTTTTAGTAAATATTGCTGAAAAAATTGGGAAAGTAGAGATTATCTTAAAGAAAAAGGATAACATTCATTGGAAAATGCTGGGACAGCCCTCGGAGAGTCATAATACATTTATCAAACGCACAGACAGAGGTAAGGAGTTTCATGGCCATGTTACCAGCTGTTTTAAGACTTTTTGGAGCTTCTTAGTCATGTTTGGTTTCTCCCAGGTTTTTCTTTTTCCATAGTCATACCTTCATTTCTTTCAGGAATGTTGTCTGTTCTTGTTGAAAGCTGCTCAGGAATTCTCATTGAAGGGTTCAGCTTAGAGGTGGTGTTTTTTCTTTGCTTTGGTTTGTGTTTTTGTTTTGTCCCACAGTGGAATTGAAGGTCTTCCAGACTTGTGGAAAGACTGGAAGAACTTAATAGGGGAAGTGAAGACTGCTTCAGCGTTGTTCCATCTCATGGCTACCTGGGTGCTTAATATCCTTTCGGTCCATATAAAAACCTCAGTAGACCCTGAGGAGATAGTGCATGGACTTGTGTCAATCATTATAGGAGTAACTGTAGTGAAGGAACAAAAACCTCTGCTTCCAACTGTTACTACAGATGTAGTAACATCTTTCAACTCTGTAATGTTGTTCCAGCACACTGCATCTTTGTAACTTGAGCTATGATTAAATGAGGGACTTCAAGCCATGTGTAGGCATCAAAGCCAGCTCTGAATAAGCTGACGTGTTTGCAAGGAGCAGTAGATGTTACATTATGAGTTCATTTTGTGCTAACAGAATAGTATGAACTTGATGCAGCACCAAAGTGTATTACCCTGAGCAGTGTGCTGCTTTTTTTTTTTACAGCTAAATTAAAAATTTCCACACAATTACATTTTATAATATAAGCATGCTACTGATGTTATTGCAGCTGTTCAGTTTTTCAAAAGCCCTCTTGGCCCTCTGTCTAATAATGCTCAAAAGTTGACTGATGTTAGTCTGCCTTATTATGTGTGAAAGCAAAGCTGTACATTTTTAAGAGCTAATTAAATGTTGATCACCGTGTTGTACACTTTACTGACTCTCAGTTATGCTTCTTAGGCCTTTAAAGTTGAGAGATTACTGTGGTACAAAAAGGAAGACCAACTGCATAAGAGCATATCTCTTTAGCTACCTTTAGGTTATGTAGAATGTAATTTTCTGTATGAACGTTTCAGAAACTGTTGAGTCATCCACTTTAATATTAGATTTTTCAACATGATCCATTATATTTAAGGGGATACAGCCTGGACTAATATGTTGTCCGCTGTCCATTGCTCATTTTCTTCCTCTTTATCACTTTGGATGATTATGGAAAACAAAATGAGAAAATAACCTGAAAGACTAAGAGGTATAGAATATAATGGCTTTATAAATCCTTTGCAAATGAGGAAGGTGAGGGTGATTGGATCCAGTTGACAAAAATCCAAATTGAGCATTAGTAACCAGTGCTTCCTAGATGATTATTCTGCAGTTTTTTCTAAGAAGTCAGTCTCCAACGTAGCATTTGTCCTGTTGTGCAAAGAAGTGTTATAGGTATTGGATAACTTTATTATGTATCACTGACTGACTGAGATCAGATCAATTTAAATTGATTCTCCAGAAAACTTAAGTTAAAGAGCCTGCGTTTCTTCAGTTCCCTGATTACAAAGGTGACAAATCTAGCAAATATATGGATATCTATGGCTGTTTAATCCCTACTCCGGAAACTTTTTTTCTGCAATTTTTTTAATTTCAAAACCCCCAAGAAATCAGAACATGCCAGAAGGTTTATAGAGGAAGAATGTTCAGGCCTAGATGTCTTTCCTTTATTCCAACCCTGTGGTTTCAGCTTGGCCATAAAATCTACATGCTGGAGGCTTCTATTCACTTAGTTTAGTCTTAAGTAGCAACTCTGTTTCTGCTTAGAACTGTGCTCCCTTACTCTAAATTGCAGTTTTCAATTTTGCTTCCACTTCTGAGGGAGCAAAATAATGTTATGGGTGAAGAAACTCATACCTTACACAGTGTGAACACAGAAATAGTAATTAACAACTCTAGATAATTTCCTTGTCTTTATTGTGTGTGCAGTTGGTTTTGTATACAAAACTACTTTTTCTGAAGCGAAGTAACTTTATTCTATAAATAAGCTAATCAAGACTTCCAGCCTGGTAAATAATTCTGACCTCATAAATGCATTGGTGCATTTTATATATGAAGTTAAATAGATCTTTGAAGAGAAGATTGGATTGTTCATTGATAAACTGCAGAAATGCTTCGCATGAAGTGTGTTGCAGATATAGAGGTTCTCCTTAGTACTACTTAGATTTTAGTTTATTTTGCCTGCTGGGATAGTGGTATTGTCAAGGTTGTATGCATGTGGTTTGCCTATTTACCTGTGCCCACAGTAGGAGTGCTTTTAACACAGGCAGAACATAACATCAGGTACTAGTAAAGTGTAAGTAAATCCTGCAGTAAGGTAGCAAAATGTGTATGCTATTTCACTAGAGATACTTAGACACTTACACTATGCCAGTGTGTAGCTGTGACGAGAGAAGGATCAGCGAGGACTATAAACAGGGTGGAGGAAGGACATACTAGTTTTGTAAATAGCTGTACTTACATGATCATAGAATCGTTATGGTTTGAAGAGACCTCAAAGATCATCAAGTCCAACCGTCCACCCAACGCCACCATGCCCACTAAACCATGTCTCGAAGCGCCACATCTAAACGTTTTTTTGAACACCTCCAGGGATGATGAGTCCACCACCTCCCTGGGAAGCCCGTTCCAATGCTTAATGACTCTTAGAGTGAAGAAATTTTTCCTAATATCCACCCTGAACCTCCCCTGGTGCAACTTGAGACCGTTTCCTCTTGTCCTATCGCTGGTTATCAGGGAGAAGAAACCAACCCCCACCTCGCTACAACCTCCCTTCAGGTCGTTGTAGAGGGCAATACGGTCTCCCCTCAGCCTTCTTTTCTCCAGGCTAAACAACTCCAGCTCCCTCAGCCACTCCTCATAAGACTTGATGTATCGGGTGCTTTTAACCCCCTGTGATACATGTGCTGTAAATGAAGGAACGTACCCCTATTTCACTGAGAAGTAGAGTTCCTCAAATTTTATCATGGCTGTAGAACAGCTTGCATAAGGTATATTGGGATTTGAGTGTGAGCAGGAGAAGCAGTGCCAGTGTTGAAGTAGTTCCTTGTGAGAGCTGCTTTGCTTCCAAGACCTAAACTGGCTAATTAAAACTATTTTATAGCTTTATATCTGGTATTTCTATGCAGCACTATATATAGGGTAGCACAGATACGTTGCCTTAAATATTCTGATTTTTTTCACTTGGATTTACGTATCTTCCATTGCTTACTGTCAGCATTCATTAGCTTTTATTTCCAATCAATATGAGAATCTTGCTTCAAGACAGTGTAACTGATAATTTCCACTTCTTGAATATCCTTGAAAATCTGGGAACAGATTGCAAAGTAGTTATGTTATCTTGTTATACCTGTTATTTCTTTATTTAATTCAGGTTTTGTGTATTTGTAGTTCTTTTGGTTAGTGATGCTTTCTAATCAAAGTAATCATTTTACTCAGAATGTTTCCACACTTCCAGTTTGGTGGCAAGGTTGTTCTGAGGCCGTGAATAGTAAGTGCTTATGGAAGCACTGATGTTGAATTCCTTGGGTTTTTCTTGTCTTCGAGTTTTTCTGTAGTATTTCCTTGTGTATTCATCATTTCAAACATTTCCATTGTATTCAAAGCACAGGAAGAAGGACTGAAAACCAGGCAGGATTGGCACTTGAAAATTTTACTTGATTTTATGTTCTGACTTGTTCATATGTCAGCATTCATGAATGAGTTTGTAAAAGGGAGGCAGGTAAATTGCCTATGGACTCTCAAAAAATCCTGCTGAGTTTACACTAACGTTTTGACCAGGGTATCTGTTGGTTAATTGGGAGAAAAGAACAAAATTGTGCAATTTCTTCAAAGTTGAGGGGGATTTTAAAAAAGATTTTACTGTAATTTCAGGGAACTACGCTGTATCTTACGCTGTATCAGTAAATTCAGAAGAATATTCAATACTGCTTCTGCTCCTTAAGAAGGATTAAGTGCTTAGTTTTCTGGAGGAGTAATTATTTATACCCAACAGTATTGCATAGAAAGCACAATTCCGTATAATTCGATTGTCAGTGTAGAGAAATTGGTGACATTACTCTGTTAGCTATTATGAAACTGGTCATTAGGAAGCATAAACAAAAACTAATGGTCGTAGTGCCAGCGTAATTTGAAATTTAAATGCAGTATTAAAAAAGTAAGGTAGAACTTTCTCAATTTAAAAAAAAAGAAAGCACCACACAGCACAGTGATAGAGTGCAGTTTTTCTCATAGGTATTAAAACATGATTTTCTTGTAGGTACCTTTTCTGGGAAATAAGATATGGAAACCCACTCATGAGGGGATAGGTTGTGCTCACCACTGCATATCATACTTCTGTATCAAGGTGGGATTACATCCCCGTCTTGGAGGTGACAGGCAAGCACTGTAATACTGTTACATAGGCCTGCAGTTTATCAAAGATTGTTTAAAAAGACACCAACTAGAAAAATGTTTAAAAATTAGTTTTTGCTGTGGAATTATGTAAAAAACCAAACAAACATTGAACTTGAATTTCAACTATCTTTGTTTATCTTAGTTGGTAAAACCAGATCTTTTGACTTTGATTTTTCTGTGTTAAAGTGCTTGTAGTTTTTGTGGAAAAACTGAATTCTACCAAATTAAAAAAAAAAATCAAGACCTTCACCACTGACCACTTAACTAAAACTTCATTTTTGAGTACAAATCTGCTCATGATGTCCCTTCAAAAGACTTCTTGCTCTGAATAAGAAAACACTGCTTGTACATGAGGATGTATTTCTGTGTATCTCAAGGTTTTATTTTTGACTTGTAGATAGCTGTACAACTGTAGTTGTGGTCAACAGAAAGTGGAACTTTAGATTATTTGAATTATAATTTTTTACGTATTTTCTGGTTTCTTAGCAGCTTTAGCCAGTAGAATAGGCAACTGATTTTTAGGCTGTATGTGATAATACCAAATATCTTTGTCCTGAAATTTGTTTCTATACAGTAAAAATGAAATTTAAGGGAAAATCTAAGTACTTAGCACGCCAGTTTGGAAAATATTTTAGAATGACTATGTATATAAAAACAGTAGCCATATGCAAGCAAAAAATGACGTGTTAGTATGGATGACTTAGGGGGGAGGGGGGGTGTGTATGTAACTTTTTTTTTTTTCTCCCCATGGAGAATAAAACTCTACTTCCTTCTGAAAGTGATTCTGACTTTCTACTCAGACTTTTGCTTTGGAAAGTAACCTAATTGCCAACTTCTGCTCTCCTAAAGAGTGTGCAACTGTTGGCAGACGCTTAGAGGGTTCAGTAAAGAATCAAGGTGCTGTTGCCTCTGAGGACTGAAGTGGGATGCAGTTTTGCAGTTTTGTGCAGTGGTTTTAGTCCATGTTAAGTGGAAGATCATAGACTTTTTTTTTTTGTTGGAAGTAGCAGAAGGGAGCAGAATACTGATGCAGCACTTAAGGTTTGTGCTGTGACAGTGTACTGTTTGCTGTGTAACCAGGGAAAGTTTAGAAGGCATTAATTCAGTGGAAACTTTATTTTGGGAAGGGAGGGAGACCATCTGGGAAGAGCATGGCTGACCTCTTTGAAAAATAGGAGCTAGCTTGTGAAATCTAGTAATTAACTGAAGCATTTGAGGGTACTGATAAATTGTTGGTCAGCATTAAGGATTCATAGTTGTCTTAACTCCAAGACTGGGCTGCTGCCAGGAGTGATGGGCAGCAGCTTTCCTTCAACTGTGTGGTCTAATCACCAGTAGGTTGGCACTAACAGTACTTGAGGCTCCATAATCAAGTAACCTGAACAAAATAAGGATTAACTTTCAGCTGGCTGATGGACACTGTTGGGCGGTACATGCTTACTGGGAGTAGGGTGGGACTCCTCTACGAGAGATGGAGGGGCAACGGAAGGATGCGGCTTTTATACTTTGAAGCTGTGTATCTCAAGCAAACAGGCTGACCTTGCTGCATAGCATTACTAGGACTATGGCTAACAAGTAAGAAAAAACAAGAATTGTCACTGAAGCCTTGTCATTGAAGAAATGGAAGAAACATCATTCAGGGAAAAATTCTTAAATTAAAATCCCTTTCATAATGAGCAAGAACAGAGTAGGCAAAAGGGTGATATTCTCCACAAGGTGTCATTATCTGTGCAGCAGTTTTGTTAGTAAAACTCATTTTGTATGCATATGAATGAAGGTTCTTGATTCCAGCAGCGGAGGAAGTTCAGTTTGGAGAGTGATGTCTCTGGCCTGTGACTGTATTGGGCTTATATGGCAAGGTTTTGGTAGCGAGGGGGCTGCAGGGTGGCTTCTCCGAGGAGATCAGGAGCTATGACGCTGACACTCAATGTCTGCAGAAGGTTTGATCAAACCGAACCTCCTTGCTGATTACTTTCTCTACTTTGAAATTAGGATTTGCTGCTGGGCAGTTACATCATGCTCCAAAATTGAGACAGCAGTGCCTTTTGCTTACGTGTAGTAGCAAATCTTATGTCTTTGGCATCTGACAGTTAACTTGGCTGCATGGGTTGCTGAAAGCAGCTGTTCTCCTTCAGCTTGCTACTAGAGGCTGGTATTGAAAGGCTTTTCTGCATTGCCAATTTTTTTTGTTTGTGGCTTCAGATTTTATTTGAACCACTGATAATGAACTAATTTTAGTTAATATAACAAAGATGACAACTTGAACTAGGAGTTTGCTTAGACCTAGAAAGGTCTCTGTTTTCAAAAATCAACTTGAGTGAATCGGCACAAAAGTTCTGTGTGTCAAATTAAAAAGAAAAAGGAGGAGGTAAAGGTAAAGGTTAGTTTGTTACATGTTTCAAAGGTTGGAATTTATCAGGTTGGAAAGGTCAGAAAATTGTCAGGAAACAGTGAATCAGTTGATGAATCAGTTTTTTAACTTCTCTCTCCACTCCCAAGTATATGGAGGAGTATTAGCTGACCAGTAGTGTGGGTTCTATTACCAGCCTCCTCTATCCTTTCAAGTAATTCATAAGTCTGCGGAATTGACAGCAATCTTAGCGTATTTATTTGCATACTGTACTTTGCAATCTTAGTATGTATTTTTTTTTTTTCAAAAGAATGGTAGAAAAACAAATTACAACAACCATTGTATAAAATTTCTTTTATATAGCTGGAGAGCTGCTGATGTTTTGCTTTCCTTCAAGATTGGTATGGAATGGAATTACAGCCTTTCATTTTTCAGGGCTGTAGGCATATACCAAAGGTACACATGAAATGTTTGCTCATTCAAAATAAGCAGATTGTAGGATGTTTGATGAAAGACATGAAATAAATCTTTCTTTATTAATATTTTCTCATGTCAGAGGCTTTATATCATGTCTCTGCAGGCATTTATAGTGGATAACTCACTAGTAGGTATTTGAATAATTTAAGAAAACAAGTATATGCAGAAAAATGCCATGGCCACCTCCTGTGGTAATAGTGGTATGTAATGAATTTGATGCTGATTTAGTAAATGCACAAATTGCGTGTGCAGCTGAGATTTAGTAACCTGAACATGTATTTCCAGGCATAACTACAGATATTTAGATGTTTGACCATTATAGCAGAGTTTATTTATACCTGTGGAAATAAAGCCAATTAGAAAGGAGCATGCCTGAGCTGGAACATCTTGTTTAAATCCTTAACTTTTAAGCATTTTGTGGATAAATATTGTTTGTTTGAAAGCTTTTCTCTGTTTAAAATTTGTTTCTGTTGTGGTTGAATTGATGGGCTGTGATCCTGTACTTATTGAAGAAGGGGATGTTAATAGTGATGGCTGTTCCTTCAGGCAGCAATTGACTGCACTGTCACAGAGCATGGGGCAACAAGTCAACCAGTACCCCCAAGTCCTCCTCCAGAGGGCTGTTTGCAATCACATCATCCCCCAGCCTGTACTGATACCAGGGGTTGCCCCGACCCAGGTGCAGGACCTTGCAGTTGACGTTGTTGAAGCTCATGAGGTTCACGCAGGCCCACTTCTCAAGCTTGTCCAAGTCCCTCTGGATGGCATCCAGTCCCTTGGCGTGACTACTGTACCACTCAGCTTGGTATCATCTGCAAACTTGCTGAGGGTGCACTCGATCCTGCTGTCTGTGTCACTGACGAAGATATTAAACAGCACTGGTACCAGTGTGGACCCCTGAGGGACACCACTTGTCACCGATCTCCATTTGGACATTGAGCCATTGACCATCTGATCTAACCTCCTGCTCGAAGCTGTCGTCAAGGACTGAATATCTCCAAGGACAGAGACTATGTCTGGGCAGCCTGCCCCAGTGTTGAGGTGATGCCTCGCTGGAATTTCCCGAGTTGCCGCTTGTGTCCTTTGCATCTCATCCTGTTTCATGACTAGCTCAGCTATTTATGCTAGAGAAAGAGGGGAGAAGAAACGTCGCCTCACTGAACTTGCTTCAGTGCAGAAAGTGTCATCAGAAGGGTGTCATGCTCAAATATTCTCATATATGAACCTGTCAAATTTTGACAGGCTTTATGTGAAAATATTCACTGGGACTAGTTACAAATTTTGCATTGAAACTGGTAAATGACATGGTGGGATTATTGTAGGGAAGAGGCTTCTTCTTTCTGCTTCTTTTTTTGTAGTCTTTTCTAAGTATGAAGTTTAGATAGTGCTGTTCATGGGACTTTGTTGCTTGCTTGCTTTTTTTTATTATTATTCTTTGCAGGGCTGAGCTTCCAATATCTTATAGCCCATGAAACTTCCTGAGTTACTGTTTAGGCAGTGTGGTACTATCATCACACTGATACTTCAGGTTAGAGCTAGAATATTGCAGTGCTAAAACAAGGCTTTGCTGAAAAATGCCCTTCTAAAGGTCGAAGAGGAAAAATAACTTCTGGTCATCTTCAGTTTACACCTCTGGTTTTGTATCTAGATTTCTACAATATGCTGTCACTTGCCTTATGCAGCAATTGTTATTCCCATCGGTATTGTTGGAAAGCTGGGACACTCATTCCCAAGTAGTCAAATACTAACCTGTTGCGGCAATAGCAACAGGTCTATGTCAGTTAATAGAATGTTATAGTTGGCAGTTGAGGAGTACTTTCCTGTATTTGGCATTTGTTGCTAAATTAACCTTTGTAAGCATGTTTCTTTTCAGAATGAAAGCTAGTAAGTGGTTGTTTTTGCATCTGTGCCCTTTGTTCTTTGAAGTACTTTTTCCTTGCTGCTTTTCCCCTACTTATGTTCTGCAGTCTCTGGCTGTAATCAGCAGGGCATAACCCTCTATTTTGTTGTGTTTTCAAATCCTCTCTTAGACTGTGAAGTGATGTAAGGATGCAGATTATATAGCTCAGGATGGCTGCTTAGTTAAAACGGGTGCAGGTCTGGCCAGCCTTACGCGGAGCGCTTTGCCACAGAGATCACTTCCAGTACAAGTGATGGGTTACTGCCCTTGTGGTAGCAGAGGTGGAGTAAATGGCTTTTCTTGCTCTGAGCCTATTGCAGGTGTAGGAAAAACACATTACTTTAAACTTCCATAAGGTATTGGTGAAACTGTTACAGTTTTTTCCCCTTTGTCCCTGAACAAAGCTAAATATTCTGGGGTGTTCCTTCCCTTTGTCCTACTGTCTTTTTTTTTTTTTTTAATCCCTATTGCTAATAGGAATGTACAAGGGTTTGGGGTTTTTTTTATAGTTATTCTGATTAGCACTGTTCTTTGCTTGGTTTCTTTTTCAGTTTCTTGAAAAATTTTGGTAGAAATGCAGACCTGGCATAGTGATTTTTTTGTTTGTTTGTTTTTTAAATGCTTCTTTTTTTCAGTTGCCTTTTGTCTGCCATTTAGTTGATGCACAGGTTGAAAACCACTGCATTTGAAACGCATGTCCTCGCCTCCAAAACAGCTGTATTGACAAAAATGTGTGCTGTACATATGACCTTGTAGTTGACTTAAGTAAGCATGTGAACATATAGCTGGAGTTCATAATTTCTAGTTAGCCAAGGGGCACCAATTCATGTCTGAAATATTTACTGATGATGCTGAAGTGTGCGTTGCTTATGTAGGCACAGCTGTTAGTTTCATTTTACGTCGTGTGTAGGCATTTAAGTATTGGTGTTGTGTACCTGAAAAATTGTGCAAAACTCTCTCAGAAATTCTGGTTATGCTAATAGCAGTGAAAGTGCAACAGCGTGGGGTGGTCAGGCCCATAAATGTCTGGGATGCTGGCTGGGTTTAGATAGTCTGTTACTGAGGACTGTGGTGCTGTGCCTAGCTTATGTTTCGTTTGCATTACCCAAGCTGGTTTTATTCTGCCCGTGTGTATTCATGCTGTAGTTGTGTGATGAATTTAGTGCAGATGCGATGTAGTACAAGGGGTTCTGTTTTCTGCTACTATTCGGTGGTTTTCTACTTCTTCCCAGTCAATGCTGATAACTCACAGGTTCAGTGTGTTATAAGCCTAATGTAAGGCTATAAATGAGTCCTTAGTCCAAAAATAGAAAAATAATTGTAGGTAATGATACAAGAAGCATATTTGTACAGTTATAAAAAGACTATATAGCAAAATACATCTCTTTATCTCTTATTAAAAGATGTATAAGACTAGAAAGACAGATAGACTTAAGTAACAAGTAAAACCATGTTTTTAGGACTCTTCTACAGAAAATGCAAGTTGGTTTCTAAGACGGACGTTACCCACGACACCAAGCTCTTGTGCTTAATGTTGCCTAGGAGCACACATCTCCGTGTTCCCACTGGACAACATGTTTACCTCAAACAAATCATTGCAGGTAAGAAAAATTGAGACTGTAGCCATCGATATATTAACATAAATCCCTTTTCATAGTTTTGGGAGAATGACAAGTCCATGGCCACTAATTCCCTGGTTGTAGTTAGAAAGTCTCTGCTTCCAGGATCCCAATCAGTGCTTCATAATGAACTGACTGGATTAATATTGCTGGAAAGCTAGCCGTCAAGGTGGCTGGCATTTACTGTTGAACTCCTTGGCTCTTCTTTCAACCCCCCCTGTAAAAGATTCTCTCTACTGAAGTAGTGCTGTTTACCTTTGAAGGGGGGGAAGCTCATTGTGTATGTGTTAACATGTGATTAGTTAGACCCTTTTAGTTTGCGCCTTTTTTCCATGCAGAGGGTAACATTGCAATTTTGCTTTTTTGTTTCCCCTTCTTCTGGGGGATTTGTAGCAGTCATGGTAACAGTACTTTACACTCCAGTTGCACGATATTAATGATAACATGAGGTTGTGAGAGGAATGCATCTTTAAAAGCATTGCTCTTCAAATTTTTGTAAAAGAAGAACTTAATAAAATGGGAGGACAGAGAAATACCTGTTTTATATTTTTAAGGGTACTTTTTAAAATTTGCATATTAATGGTTATGCTGGTCACTGTACTTACATTGCACTATGCATGGTAGAGAGACTTTTCAGAAGAATTTTTAAATATCCTTTAATTGCAAACTGCTTTGTCCTCCTCCCTACCTAATTCTTTGCTGATGTCCAACTCTTGTAATCTTTCTTTTTATCATTATACAATAGCTTTTTGAAATGATAGTGGAAGAAAATATAATCATGCAGTACTAAAAAATCTGCTATTTCAATTTAGAAAAAAATCAAGTTGTGGTACTGGAAATTAAATGCAAATGTTCAGATTTTCATGTTCTTTGGGGATAACTCTAGATCTTTTCTTCCAGTGTTTTGAATTGCTAAGTAGTGTAGAAATAACATACTGTACAATGACCTGAAGATTTTAACTGGAAGTGGAAGGCTACTGTAATAAGAACTGGTGCAGTGGAAAGCAACCTACTTGCATAAAAGCATGCGATGGTGTTATTTTTATGGGATATGCAGATTATTTGTTTACTGTTTGTATATTTTGGTATTTGCTTGCAGTAAATTTGCTGGATATAGAGTACTCTTCCTATTTTTTTTCAGCTACCTTTTTGTCTTTTGTCTAGGGACAGAGGTAGTAAAACCATACACACCTGTATTGCCTTTTTTGCCACTGGATTTCAAAGAACCATCTGGCCATGATGCTGCACATATATATTTAATGGTTAAAATTTATTCCTGTGGACTGTTCACACAGGCACTTGACCAGCTACAAATTGGTAAGTATGTGTTGGGGGTTTTCGTGTTTGGTTTTGCAGCGATTACTTTATCTTTTCAGATTCACTGTCTGGGTATTGCGATGTTCTTATTGTTTGCCTACTTCAGGCAAACATCAGGACATACTTAAAACATTTTTTTAAACCTTATACTCCATGCCCTAAATGTACAGACTTATCCTTACTGTAACTAGGAGTTGTCTATTACATAAAGCTCTCCTGACTGATCTTCCAAATGTATTCATGCGTAACTGTTCAGATATGTGAACTGAATCACACATTATAGTTGATCACTTTGTATATACTCTCAGAACAACTTTTTTATACTTTTGAATAAAGAAAGGTAGGTCTATTTTATTAGACTTAAGATGCACTCTTCCTTTTCCATTTCAGATACAGAGGCAGGCAGATTTTTAACACTGACTTCACAAATGTTTGTGTACTCATATATTGTAAAATCCATCAAGACAAGATATTTTAATTGAACATCTGTTCTTTTAACAAGAATGATCCTTGTGTGAAATGTATGGTACCTTTCTGAAAGGAACCCTAATACTACAAAGATGAAGGCAATATGAAAGGGCCTTTAAAAAATCAGAATACTAATTAGCTTGTTTTCATCTCATTAATGTTTACTTCTTTTTTTTTTTAAAATAAAGGAGGCTATATTTCTGTCAGCGGTCCTGAAGGTAACTTCAAGAAGTCACAGGTTCAAACTTCAGAAGATCTCTTTTTATTGGCAGCAGGCACAGGCTTCACACCAATGGTTAAGCTGCTGAATTTTGCTCTGACTGAAGTTAGCTGCCTCCGGTACGTACGCTTCTTATGACTTAACCCCAAGCTACAGTAATTCATAGGAAGGGTGAAACGTAATGGGCAAGTGTCAGTGTTAATAAAACAATTAACAAAATAAAATGGTATGAAAGCATTTTTCTTCAACTTATGCCAAAAGCTGATATGCTTTAGGGAAGAGTCTGTTAGAGTCTTAGGAAACTTACATGTATTTAGTTATTGACTACCATCAATAAATGGACTGATTTGCATTTTGGATTTTAGTTGTGATACAAATGAGCTCATCGGGTGGAAAATCTGAGGGGGAGTGGATTGTGGTGGTTTTTGTTGTTTATTTGTTTTTTTTAAACCAGCTTTGCATTTGAGTGCCTTTTTTAGTATTGAAATACTTCAATGTAGATACTGTTTTTTGGACTGAGGAGGCTTGCAACTGTTCAGTTATGGCTTCTCTTTAATCTCTTAGAATAGCTAGCATGCTTTTATATTGTTTTCACCTGCTAAGCAACAGTGACACATTTTTACCAGATGAGTTCCAGTTTTAACAAAAGTGCGGCATATGTAAGCATAGCATTAAGTACATTAAAATGCATAAAATTGGTGTGTATTGCATATGCATTCTGTACTCAGCTTGTAAAATCTACAGAAGGAAACATTACTTGTTCTTGGTCAAGTGAACAGGTTGTTTTGGCCCCTTATGTCCTTCAGAACCCCAGAATTAGTACTTTTGCTTGCTGTGATTGTCCATTTACAACAGTAAGAAAATATACGATAGCACAACTTTAAAAGGAAAGGCAAAGAGTTACTGTAAGGACATACTTTGACAGAGGTGAGGGGTGCTTTCATTACTTTTAGCAAAAATCTTTCTATAGAATCACTTCTTGCAGAATTTCTTAGCAGATTACATTTTTGGCAGTGTGAACTACTGTAATTTGGGAGAGTATAAAAATGAAAAATACACCTGAACTGTATTTTCTTTAAAGCTGTTGCAGAGAACAGTTCAACAGACTTGCCACTGTTTTCCTGCACCCTTGAATTTGGACTCTTGTAATGGAGATTGATTTCTAATACTGAGTTTTATTCAATATAAGCACAGGATGTTTTGGTTCATTATGTCTTTATGAAGCACCTTTTGAAACAACATAGATTAATTGGATACTAGTCTTCATAGTAAAGCTAAAAAGGATAACATTTACTGCAGAAATCTGTTTCTAGAAAAAAAATGTAAACCCAAATGTTATTGTGTTGTTTATTGTTCAGCAATTACATATAATTCCATTTTGTGAGCAGAGAGACTGTACTGTTTGGCTCTTCCAAAGTGTCCTGTATTGTCAGTAGCAAATAGCAAGTGGCTGGCTGGTTTTGCGAATCCAAAAGATAAATTTATCATCTGACAAAATGCTTGGGAAGCACTACTAAGTGAATGTGGAATAAATTTATTCTTCTTGAGGGGAAAACTAGTATGTCAAGTGAAGATGGTCGTGACAATATGACAGCAAACCTAAGGAGAGCACAGTGAAAGATGCAAATCTTGGCATTTTGTCCATAACCAGAATAAAACAGTATGAAGTGTAAGTATGAGCAGATAACGTGTGTGAAAGACTACTACTGCACAGATAGTGTTTGAATCTACTCTGTCCTTGAAAGATGACTAGAGTAGCTTATTTTAACTCCCTTCAGCACAATTTCTTATGGGAACTCAGTGCTCACAGTTAGCTTAGGGTGCAGCAACATCTGTTTTGCTAGTCCAAGTAACTGAATTTTTCCTTCTTGCCGTGGAGGCTTGTTAGGCACTGGAATGACTTGATCTGGTACAGGTTCTGATTATATGCAGACACTTAAAGCTTCGTTTTTCTGACTGCTTTAGGTGACTTAGGTTCTTGGCTTTATATTTGCTCTTTAACCTTCACTTTCTCTTTTGGGAAAATATTACAAGAGTGTCTTTAATATTAGTGTGTGTGTGTATATATATATTTTTATATATACTATTTATATACATGAGATTATATGTATACATAAATAATACAAATATAATTTGCATAAAATTATCTTATTGGGAAAAGTAACGATTGCTGTAGACTTGGATTGCAGACGCTAGAACGTGAGTTGCAGAAAGTTGAGGAAGGATCTGAGTAACGACAGACTTGTCACCGGAGGATGCAGAAGCAGCCTCACCTGGAGCGCTGGGCACGTGCT
>NW_009635148.1:33701-55554 GCF_000690535.1 Cariama cristata
TGTGAACGCTGGAGAATCCGCAGCTTCCCCGGGCAGCACTTGCTGTGATGCAGCGGGCTTGGATCATTGGATTTCCATTCTTACTGTCTAGCCAAAGCTTCCCTATTGTCTTTTTAAGTCTGTTATTTCTTGCCTACGGTAAATGTGGAAAACAATTTGTTCTCTTACTGTCTGCAGTATCCTTTTGTGCATTGTCATAATGCTCTTCCTTCAGCTTTGTTTCTTCTCTTACAGGCCAAATTGTATTTGGCCAAAGCATTAATTTAAAAAGAGTATTGGTCCTCTATGCTGTTTTTTCCTTTTTAAGATGAGATTTTTGCTCATTTTTACTGGTGGTGTATAACTGCAATCAGGTAGATAAGTCTCTTAAAGAAGACTGAGGCACGAAGGCACTAAGCACTAGGTAGAAGGCTAATGCTCTTAAGTAAGTACAGGATGCTTGTAGTCTATTCTTGGTTCTCCTTGATAGTTGTAACTTGTTTTGTCTCCAGTTTTTCATTCCTAAATTACCACTCTCTTCTCATATTCACTTTTAATGTAGTGTCCCACTTTCATCATCATTGTTGTTTTGAAGTTGATTTTGGAACTTTTTCTACCTCCTCTTCTTCATCTGTGTTAAAATCCTCTAGGGGTCTATAACTCCTCTCTCTCTACTGCTTTCCATAAGACCTTGCATACCAGTTTTTGGAGTTTATTAAAATCTACATCCCTTGAAGTAGTATCCCATATGTTAGATTCTCCCAATTTCCTTCCAAAGGGCTGATGAAGTTTATAATTTGTTACCTAAACTTCTGTCGTCATTCAACCAGCTCTTCAGTAGTGGTGGGGATCATATCTAAATCTCCACCTCTTCCTTTTAGCTGTTTTCTCCTTCATTTCTAGCAAAACTTACCAGTTCATTCCAAGTTTGGGGGTTTTCTGTTCTCTTTATAGTGCTGAGTACTGAGCAGTACTGCAGCAGATAAATATATATACACTAGGGAGTATCAGTAAGGGTGTCTGAAAGCATTATTTGCCAAATAACCAATCTCTGCCTTTGTGCCCAATGAACAAAATGCATGGCTTTCCTATGCACTTTTTTCCCCACCTGAGCAACACTTGATGCTGTGGTGCACCATGCCAGCTTTGACAACACTACATTCTTGAAGTGAGTTTTATTTTCCATGTTTTCAGGGAAGTGGGCCCTGGGAAGCATGTAAGGAACCTAGATTTTTGGTACATGCTAGCTTCTGAATAAGATGATTTTAGTATTTAAAGATGTAGCATAGCTGATTTGGGGCTGTTTTGTTCTATACCAGTCAAATTTTCCAAAGCTTGTGCGTTGTAACTTACTTTGAGTTGTAATGCATCTGGAACTTCTTTCTCTCAATAACACTTCTCTCAATAATACGCTACTGATGATGTGTATTACATACAACAGTCATACCTCAGTTTCGTATTTTGGCAGCAGAAAATCAACGTGCTTGTCATAAGTAGATGATGCTCTCTTATCTTTGGCATCTGATGTAGCTTGTAAGAGTGTCACCTTTTAAGGCTGGGCCAAAGAGATTTCCTCATATCTTGAAGTGCTACCAAACTGTAAAAGGGGAAAAGTTTAGAAGTCAGAAAAACGTGATATCTTCAGATTGGGAGAATATAGGCTTTTAAATTGCAGTTGAGCAGCTGGAGATGATGAACTCTCCGCAGAAGCCTTGGCATATTTGATGTGCATGCATGAAAGATGGTCCTCTGCAAAGTACAGAGGAGGATGTGGTGGGGATTAGTTTCAGCACAGCATCATAGAAACAAACTGTATTCAGGTACAAACATCCTTTGGGTTCTTTTTATAACTATTTTCTTGAAGTCTAAGAATTGCTGGCAATTAAGAATAGTATTTATTATGGCTTTCGTTATTGTTGTAACTACAAGCTACCTGAATTTTTCCAACAGTGGTACCTTAATCTGTTTTTTCTTCTAATGTAGTCTTCCCATCAGTGTATATAACATATGTAGTCTCTTAGAAGCAAGGTTGGTCGCATGGAAAAGGGATGCTGGGTAGTGGAGTGCCATGTTATGGAACTGGAATTGCAGGGCTGTGTGGTGAGCAGGACCAGCAGGCTTAGCTGACAGGTACCCAGGTGGTTCTGCATGTGTTTCCCTGCCAGGTATCCCAGTGCTCCGGCTTCCTGCAAGTAGGGCACTGAACTTACTGCTTCTGGCACCACAGCAACATGCTCTCTCCTCTCAGAGCTGTGCCTGAGTAGAAAAAATAAGTCACTTAAAGCCCTGTGGGGTGCAGTTCAGGAACTGCTTGAGTTTAACAGCACATCATCTGTCTTTATATTGGTTGTCCCCAAGGTATTAGTCTGTCAGTAGCAGTAAAGGAGAAGTTAGGTTTATGTGGCTTCATCAAACAATATGTTCTGTTTTGTAAAGTTGTCTTTTGCCTCCACTGTAGCATAAAAATATAAAGAGATAATAGCACTGACCTTAATGACAGAGCATTTATTTTTTATGTGAACTATCTGGCAAATACAATGCTTGTGAACAGTAGCTTTCCAGGTAAATAGATTTTATAAGTCAACAAATAAAGTAGGAATACAAACAATAAGTTCTGTTTTGTAAAGTCAGTCTTTTTGTCTTTTGCCTCCACTGTAGCATAAAAATATAAAGAGATAATAGCACTGACCTTAATGACAGAGCATTTATTTTTTATGTGAACTATCTGGCAAATACAATGCTTGTGAACAGTAGCTTTCCAGGTAAATAGATTTTATAAGTCAACAAATAAAGTAGGAATAAGATAGCCTGATACAGAGCTGTAGTTCACTCTTCAAGTTATGAGTTAATTTTCTCTTACTTTCTATGTGTTTAGATTCCATCTTTATGAAATTAATATTGACAAAATCTTCTTGAAATTCCACTTTCACCTGTACAAGCTGGTGTATGTAATATTAAAAAAGTGTACAGAGTTCATATACCAGCTATTAATTGTAGTGCTCAAACAATATTGAGAAACCAACAGATAAAACTTCACAAGCTCTGTTGTAATTTCAGTCACATCTTAGTAACTTCAAGAGACTTTATTTTTATTAGGACAGCAGTTCCTGAACTAGAGGTTGCAACTGCAGACAGGGTTATGGCATTTAGAAGAGAGGTCACAAGGCCAACAGACTTTCAGGTATAGCAAAAAAGAAACTATGTTGGGTTAGTGGTAAAAAGACTTGAGGATTGCAGAGTTGCAAAAAAAACCCAACCAAACAAAAAAGTAAAAGGCTTGTGTATAATGCAGTAAGTTCTGATTCTTTAACATGTGTTTCAAATACAGAAACAATCTGCAGTTAATTTTTTTCTTTTTTAAGGACAGCGAAGCTGATCTTCTTCAACAAGACAGAAGATGACATACTTTGGAGAAACCAACTAGAGCAATTAGCTCTGAAAGATGAAAGGTATTTAAAAATTGTGGAGAACAACTTGTACCATCCCAGTATATAGGAAAACAAGTCTTGGGGCTTAGACTAACTGTACAGCTTTGGCACAAAGACAGATCCTGATTCTGGAAACTCTTAGCTAAGAATTTCATGAGACCTAGGGAGTGGAAGGAGGTGTGCTTATATTGGTCACAGATGCATAGCAGCAGGCTGTGTCTTTATGTTCTGTAGGTCCCATAGGAAGCCAGGGATTTGATTTGACAGTGTTTAATAGATGTTTATTGGAGACAATATGTTAGATGAGATGATTAAGACTGAGAAGCTTTTTGAAGATGAAGAATATTAGCCTTAGAAATAGAAGATACAGATATGCAAAGAGAAGCACAGACGTGATAGAGAAGGATAGTGTACCCTGGGAGCAACATCCTGAATTTACAGAAGTCTTAAAAGTCTCTTTGGTGTCACTTAGTTGAGAAAATGTTTATCAAGAAATTCAAAGTTTAAATTAGGCCAATTAATTTCATTTTTACTTACTGTCTAATTGTTGCCTTTTTTTTTCTCAATTACAATGTAATTGCAGATTAAAATGTACTAGTGCGTATGCAATGTCAACTTAGTTTAGCAGACCATAGTTCTATCAGGAGACATAGGAATATCAGGTTGCCTTTTAATTTCAGTGCGCTTGCTTTTATCACTACATTAATTGTCAGTGCCTAGACTTTATGTGATAGAAGTACGTTTTGTTTATGCTTACTTCATTCTTAGTTGAACTTGTATGAACGAATTAATTTCACTTTTTCTTTCACAACACTGAAGTGAAAAATCAATATTATTTCATAACCTGGTGATGTCTGGCACATTCAAAGCTTCATAGTCTAGACATTGTGCAAATTTACAGTAAAAACCCTTTCTCCCTTTTAATAGGAGCCTCAGATACACAAGTGCTTGTTTTTTACTCAATAACTACTCTGTTAGTGAGTTTATGAAACCAGTTGTAGTATTTTCTCATTAATGAAGTTAAACTGACATTTTTCACAAGTTTGGCTAAGCATTCTTATTTCACTGCTTCTGTATTGAGCTACACCAATATTTGTATGAGTGAATAACAGAACAGTCATATCTGTGCTTTAGTATCTTGATTGGTACCAGCTGTTTTTCTTTGTAAGGTGAAATAGCTAAAGTTTTTAAGATTGAAAGATTGGGTTAATTAAATACACAATACTGGAGGTGATTTGACTTGACAGGAACAACTAAGTCTGTGAGATCTGATACTGTGCAGTGGGAGCTGAGCAGAACGGGAAAGTAATCATAGAAAACATCAGTGTCTGGGTCACTAGCATTTTGTGTAGCAGATTTCTAAACAGAGGCAATATTTATGAAATATTCTTCTGTTTACCAGGTTTGAGGTTCAATTTATTCTTTCGCAACCAACCAAGGGCTGGGTCGGTAAACAGGGGAAGATTTCTTCATCTCTTCTCTCGGAGTTTGTGAAAAGAAGCAGAAAAGACTCCAAAGTGCTTATCTGCATCTGTGGTCCAACACCTTTTACAGAACAAGGAGTACAGTGAGTATTTTAAATGATTAACTAGAGAATGAGGAATTTTTTAAAATTTGGTCACCTAACCAGCTGTACTGTTTCTGATTTGGTAGTCTTTCAAAAACAGCCTTACGTTTTCTGCTTTGCAAGAAAACTTCTTAAATTTAAAAAAAAAAAATAACCCAAACCAAACAGACATGCCTGGCATCATACTTGAGGAGTGTGTGTAGTGTGTAGCTAAGTCTATCAGCAATATGTAAATTTCATGAGCTCTACTAAGTTGTCCGAAACTTTCTAAGAGCATCTCTTTAACAGTGACCTTTTTTCCCCGAGGTTTTGAATGCTGCTTTTAATTTGATGTTCATAGAAACGTTGCTGTAATAGGAAATAAGCTTTCTGTGTTGGTGTTAACTGGACAAATTAGGTTATAAAAAGTAAAATTCAAAGCAGTTGTTCTATCACAAGCACTTCTGGATTTTTTTTTTAATTAATGCATTTATTTATGTCTGTACCTAATACTTTCTTTATTTTATATGCCATATATTTAGAAAAATAAAAGGCCTTGTAACTTTCTGTTGTCCAGCTTCAAAGTATTGAACCAATACGGACATCACTTTTGCATTTCTGCAGCCTTACAAAAGTCAGGTGCATGGATCTAATGGAGGGTGGAATTGGCCAGTAATTATGCTACCTCTTGAGAAATTTGAGAATTCAAGTGATATCTATATTTTAGATTTTTTTTCAGTATCCTAAAAGATCTTGTAGTACCTATGAGCTCCTGGGCATGAGTTCTTTTCTAAATGTATTTGCAAAGGTAAACTTCATTGTGTTTGAATAAAAACAAGATAGTGTTGCTGAAGCTATGCTTCAGTTATGTCTGTGGTGGGTTTTGGGTTCCAAATATTAATATTACCAACTTGATTTCTGACTTTCAGGTATCTGAAGAGTCTTGGATACTGCCAAGAAGAGATACACGCTTTTACTGCATAAACCCATATGAGGATATCAGTGTGTGTTTGTATAATTCAATCTTATTTATGAATTTAAGTAAGGGAGAAGCAATTTTGTAAGACTTGAAATTTCACTCTTGGTACCAAACTGTTTCTTGTAAGAAATATATCTTTGAAGAAATTTTATACTGTGTTTTATCTTGTTTTTGTAAATACTTTTGCTAATACTTAAGTCATCCAGGGTATTAATTTATTGTAGAGGCAAGCAAAAATATATAGTATACATTATGTAAAATATTTCATGTTGTTGGTTCATGAGAATTCTTAAATTTATGGCAAGCACTGATCTAGGTTTTGACTTGAAAAAGCTTATTATTTCTTACTGTAAAAAAATCTTAAGAGCAATATTGTCTGAAATTAAATATTGCACTGTAACTCAGGTAACCAGTCATTGAAAAAAATGTTCTTTTTCATCTGATATTTCTCTTTGACTTGCAAGTGATCCAGATACTTTTTTTTTTGCTTTGTAAACGAAAGAATAAAAGTACCTTTGGTAAAATACAAAAATTACATCAAATAATAAAAAAATAATAATTTTACATTACGCTTTTTTTTGTAATTTTTTTGTATTTTCAGTCTATAGTGTCATACAGAAAGGTTTGCACAAGCTTAGGACACCAGCTGAGAACTCGGAACAGAGGCACAGAGTCTTGGTCTCCCACAAAACTTTCTGTGTGACCTCACTGATATTGGGCATCTCTTGTCGTGAGACATTCTGAGGGTACCTAAAAATATTTGACAGGTTGCAGTAGTATTAAATGAGGTTGTTTGAATCAGTGGGGTTTTTTACTCCATTATCAAAAAATATGCTATCATGAGGCAGTAATCTGCGCTCTAATAGTAGTTTGGAGAAAAAAGCAGCAAAGCAGCTATACCCCTCTTCTAGCTGTTGTCAGTAATATCTGTAGGCATTGTTTCATATGACATCTACTACTGTTTGCATCCTCCTGTTGTGTTGAATGGGTATTTCTCCCTCCTAAGAAGCCAGACTTGCAGTTGAGGCATTAATACTCCAGCACTCATGAAAAATGTTTCAATAATACCCTTTAAAAAGGTTAAACTGATATCTGACAGTGACTGACTGTGCTGAACTGAGCTGTCATCTCTTCAGTGCCTTCTCATTTATTGGACTTGAAGTTAGAAAAGGATCTGGTTGTCAGTCATTGCCCATAGATCAGAAGAGACAGTGGTAGTGTCATCATTTTGTTGTCTTAGAAGGAGCTAAATGTTTTCAGTTATAATTTTGCAATGCATTATTTGTGGAGATTTGTACTTCAAAGCTCTGAACAGGTTTCTGTTCCGCTGACCAGAAACATCAGTTGCTATGCTGGATAAACAAAACGCTCATTGAATTTTATTATTTTTTTTCTGTCACAAATGCAAGATTACTGTTGTGACTTAAAAAATTACACTTTGGTGTTAATGACTAAACCTTACCTCTTCCATAGAATACTGAGGAATTTCTGTTGTTCCCCTCACCCAAGATCTGATGAGATGGTCTCCTGTGTAAGGAGTAAGTTGTCTCCTTCTCAGGCTTTTTGGTTTTAACAGGTTACTTTACTGATATCCTGCCCTTTGTGTTTTCATTTTCCTTGTCTGCCTTTATCCAGAAGGACAGAAGAAAGTGTTTTGGATAATTAGCTCTTGGGACACAGTACATCAATGCCTTTATCCTTTGCCTTAGGACATAGGCCATATTTGTCAATAGATGATGACTTCTCAAAGGCTTCGGGCAGTCCAGGTGGTGATCATGGATGTGGAACTACTTCAAAGTAGGTCTAGAAGCTTGTAAAGTCTGCAGTTAGTGTGCATCCCTTTGGTTTCTGAAAATTTGTTTCCAGTCTGGTATACTATTAGTAATTGCTGTTTACAGTTGCAGCTTGAAGGAAGTTGTGCTCTTGGAGACTTTAGGACTGTCATCCTGAAGCAAGGAAGACGCTGACACAATTGGTTATGTTCACCTTAAATGTGAAGCAAGGAAAGCAACCAAATTGGTAGCTGCCCTTGCAAGTCCAGCAAGATGTTGAGCGCAGAGGTGTTCTGCTGTGGGGGTTCTTCTAGGTCACATCTTCATGGGGTTGGAGTAAACTTCCTGGATCTTGGGCTGCATCTGTCCACAGGGAAAAGAGGAATCTGTTTCCAGGGCTTGCTGAAACTGTATTTTTCCTGGAAATATTAATACTCAATCAAAAACTGATAATACTGAGATGCTGATGTTACTGATGAGGAGCAAAAGAAGACTGTGACATGCAAGAGACATCCTTGGAAATCTCAGTATGCAAATGTTTTACGTTTGAAATCTTTTGAATTGGTTGCTGTTGGTAGATAGTTTCCGATTCATTCATTGTCAGTTGCTGTCAAGCACTGAATTCAGAAATGTATCTGTTCATAATAAAAATGGAATATCTAAATCTGGCCTTGTAAAAGGGGGAGGCTGGAGATTCCTGCATGAGATCATCCATGAATCAACATGAAGTTATCATTCTGACCAGTGTGCTGCGGGGATCCCACTGCACTGGGGGAGAGAAAGACTGATGATCCTGAGGTGCGACATGTGAGTATTAAATAGTGAGCAAGTGTTTTTGCTTTCCTTTGGGGTGATCAAATAGTCTTGGCAAGTTGTCTGTTTTAAGCAATACAGAGCTAGTATTCTTATGCAGAGCTTCACACTTTGGTATTTTGACTGTTACAAATTATAATCAATTAGTGTGGGTAACTTAATTTATTCTTGTTGATCAAGTGGGTTTTTTTAAATGTATCTGCATTACAATTGTGTTGTGGTGGCTCTATATGTCAGTAAGATAACCTTAGGTTATCTTGTTACAAGGTTAGGTTATCTCGAAAGATCGGTTATCTTGCAACTTCTGGTGGTTATGTTCTATGGGGTTTTGTTACAGAGGAAGAGATCAATACTTTCTGGAAGTTAAAAAATTACACACATATATCCAACATTTTTAACTGATGTTTCCCTAGCTAGGTTGTCAGCCTATGGTGTAAGTTTTCAAGAATGTACACATCTCTGGGGATGCAACATTTTAATTTCCTGAAAAACGGGAGGAGTGGGGGGTGGGTTTGTCCTGTACTGATGCAACTTTCAGTTCTTTAGTACTGGTGCAGTGACCTGCCTTGTTCAAACTGAATGGATCTTCCCATAAGCTTTCAGTTGGTTAAAATGACTTTTACAGTAAGTTTTTGGTCAGCAAAATTATGCACTACCTGGCTTCTGTTGAAGTTAGTCTGCAGATTCAGAGTTACTGGATGGGAAGAGGAGAGAGGGAATAGGCTCTCATGTGCTGTGCAGAGATTGACCAGACAGGAGCTACATTTTCCTAGGAAATAAGGCTAAAAGTAGAAGATGACATCAGAACAATATTCTGCTATTTCCTGGTTAATGTCAGATAAACACTCTTGAATTGCCACTCTGTGCCATCTCTGGATGGTAGTTCACCAAGAAATGACCTCTTTTTAGTTTTCCGAAAAGAAATTTGAAGCATTTATCAAAAGGTACTGACTTAATTACTGTGTTGTCAGGGTCAAACAGGGAACTTGTATGGAAAATCATGTATGGGGGGAAAAAGGGACATCTGCACTCTCCCAGCTCTTTGTTTGGAACATATTCTTGGATAAACTCTTCATATAATTTGCTGTGTTTACAGCTGTAGATATGTACTTTGTGTAATTAAAACAGTAGCTTGAAGTACATACTTGAGTACAGTATATTAATAAATCTGCCAAGACACTATTCATAAAATATTTATGCTTGTCCACACATGAGAAACATGAAAAATACAATAGTTAATAACAGTGTTTATATTGCATTTTGTTGTTGAAGACATACAGATTGAAATCCCAATTATACGTTGTAATCCATTAGTAAGACCGCTTAGGTATGATAGGGATGATAAATTGTAACAATTATTTGCCAGTTGTATTTTTTAAAACTCAGCTTCTTGGGTTTTGTTGCCTTTAGTAAATGTGAGGAAGACAATTGCTTACAGGAAAATCCCATTTGCAAATGTATCAGTTCTAGTTCTGGAATACTTACCGTATTGGAAGACTGATAAAACAAGGTCAGAGGAGCCGAAGTGAAGTGCTGTAGTTGATCATTTCTCTGCTGCTGCTCAAGGAGATGTTTGTATGTTCGTGAAGAGAGAATTGTTTACAGAAAAGCATCCTTAATAAAACCACCCAGTAAATATAAGGAATTTGAAGAATGCAGTCATTCAGTAAGTCTTCATTAACTAAGAAAAAGTTCTAATGTTTTGTTTACAGTGTTTATTATTTCACTGCATCAGTTGTTCTGGCGTCTCTGGAGGAGATTCATTACATAGTAGTGTGGAAAAATTTGGTCTCTTGTCTCCTCCTATGCATTTTTTCCTGAGCAAAATTGATTTTGGGGAGAAGCCACGGGAACCTCCATGTAGGTATGTCTTTTATCATACCAACCCTTAGCTCCTTTTCTAGAAAACTTCCTGCATTACAAAACTGTGCAACATCCACCTTATTTAAAAGACGGTCATAAAGTTTATGCGTCAGTGACCTCTTAACATCAGTGGCTCACGCTACATGCAGTTGAAATAGTTTCTTCTCCTCCCTCACAAGAAGGTATATTATCAATATCTTGGAAATACATCTTCTGCCTTCTACATCAGACTGCTGCAGTTTTACAAACCAACCAACCAAAACCAAACTAAAGCATAAACCCACCACACGGATTTGTGGAAGTTAACACCCACAAAATCTGCTCATTAAATGACAATTTGAATGGGAATTTTCAGAAACAAACTATTTTTTATGAACTCACTATCTCATAAAATGCTGTTGTAGAAGACTGATGCATTTCCCCCCTCTCATTCTTCTCTGGCAGATAGGTCTGTAATGTGGCTCTTTGAGCTGCACGGTTTGGATAAAGGAGAATAGTCCCCAAATGTTTCCATTCCACCTTTAGTCTTCATTGCTCTGACCTTGTCATGGATGATATCCCTACAGTGATTCCTTCTAGACCACTTCAGGAGGACCTCTTTGAACACAGCAATCTACATTTCCAATTGGGAAAGTGCCTATTTAAGCATCTTTTTGCAACAATTGAAATCCAGATCACATCCAAGCATGTAGCTGAGAGAGTCATAATCTGACATCTGTAGCGGAGTTAAGCGGAGGGACACTTGTTTCCAAGTTCTGAAGTGGATTTTCTGGTGAGTTGAGCGGAGTTGCTTGTTTCCCCCAAGATAGGCTCTCAAAACTTCAGGCACTTTAAGGATTTTTAAGATGTAATTTAGGATGAATTGTCATACTTCTAAAAGCCTCTGATTTCTTTTCAAGTTTTGAATAGATCTGTTATTCTCATAACTTGCTTTGCACAAGTAGCTTAGCAACAAATGGCCTTTTGATATTACTTCAACTTTCTAACCTAGGTGTGATACTATTTGTTAAAAGTGGCTGAAGTGTAACTAAATTTTACTTGTATTATTCTAATACTTGAAAGACTTGTTGCAGATTATAAATTTTATAATAAATTTCTGAAGTGATGAACATCAGGCTGAACATCTAAAATCAAGGCTAATTTATATTAACAAGTGAAAATGTTTTTTTGGAGGCAGTGATGCTCATAGTCTGCCTGTTTGCATTAGGTAGCATCACAGCCTTATGTGGCTGTTAAAATGGAGCTGCTGACAGTCTGGTTTTCTCTTGTAATTAACTTTTATTGCTGGTGATGTGATCAAACAAGCACATTCCCGCAACTATTCTGCATTCGAGGTGGTGCCATCTCTGCCCTCAGGGCTTTCCAGACCTGACTGGATACAGTCCTGAGCAGCCTGGTCTGGACTAGAGGCTTCCTGAGGCTGCTTCACACCCAAATTATCCTTTGATTCTATGAATGTGTGTGCAAACTTACTCTTTATGGTAACAATTCCTGTGAATCCATAGTTCAGTCTCATGCAGATTCTGTTGTTGAGGAGCGTAACCAACCCATCACTTTGAGGACCGAATACCTCCTCTGTTTATCATAATTTTTCACATGTGTATTCACTTAACCTGTTGTTTTGCAGTAAGGATGACAGCGGCAGTAGCTGATTTTTTTCTTTGAAGCATACAGCTGTTGGAGTGTTACATACATGTGTGTTTGTAAATAAATAACAAGCAACTTTGCCTGCAGTTTTGGATTACTGGACAAAATTTATAAATTTGGATACTTGAGTATGCAGCAGTTTTTTTTCCATACCATCCCTTTACTTATGGAATGGTAGCTAGTCTACTTAGGAAAAATTATATTCATTAAAAAGGAGGAATTCTTATGATTTTGAGTTGTAGGGATATTCAGTGGCTCTGTCTGGCTTGTTTACACTTTTTTAACACCTGCAAATCGGATTAAGACTATGCATCATATTTAATGGTTTTAGAGGTAGAAATAGTTAATAGATGGTAGAGAAGTATTCTTTAGGGAGATTAAAAAAAATTCATACACAAGTCATTTTCTCTTTGTTGAAAGTAATAGAACGTAAGTACTGTTCATGTATACTGATGACAGGGTTTTACAAAAGGAAATCCTGATAGACCAGAACTGAGTGATTAGAGATCACAGGTGAAAGCTTGCAGAGCCAGTAATAAATCATGTAGCTGGAAAGCAGTGTGTTAGTTTATATGAAACTATACTCCTCTCTTACAAATAAGGGGGGGAAAAGCCTTATCGGTGAAGTCACTGGACTCCGCTGAACAGTTTTCCTTTGATAAAACAGTGAAGGATAAATGGTGTGCACCGTTAATGAGTAGGTGAAAGCCAAGAGGACCATTAGTGGGAGCCCATCCATGGCAATTGGCCACAGCAGGGGAAGGGCTGCCTGGGTATGCTCACAGGGCTGCCTGAGCCCCCAGCTGGGTGCTGGGGAAAGGGGTGGTCCTGTCCCCCACCACCTCTCCTGCAAGCTGTGGGCAACTCTGCTCCTGAAAGCACCTTGAGGAGATCATTTAGGTCCTTACACTAGTGCCTTTTCATCTGTTCTCTTCTTCGGATGAGCTCTTTACTACCTTGAGTTGATTCCAGCTCGCCAAGAGGAGTGAGATGAGTATCAAGGCTGACACAAGGGGAAGGGCAAAGTACGCAGCTGAGGTTGCTCAGGTACTCATAGACAGTGTTTGTTAAAGAAGGTGGTGGAATTTAGTGGAAACTTGGCTCACAGTGGGGAATCGGATCTCCCAGGGGGGACAGTCAGTTGTTGACTGGATGGCAACAAGGATCTCTGTTGCAATGGGCTTTGCAGTGGTGTTATCAGGCGAGACTCAGAACTGGTTCTGCTCTGAGCTTGTAACCCATGGTCCTGCATAAGCACTCCCAAACATGCACAATACATTGCTATTGATTGTCTTCAGTACAGACAAAGCATCTCTTAAATGTCTTAACTATGTAGAAAAGACTCTCCTTAGTCTTACGTTACTGTTTCTGTAGGAATAATTTCTATTAACTATTTACAAACATCTTATCTATGTACAAGTTGATCAGTTCTGTAGCAGGGACTACCCCTGATGTTAATCAACAGGTTTAAGCACATAACCTGTATGAGAGACAGTAGGACCTGCCTGGGGGAATTTCAAGAACTGTCCCAAATTCCCATCCACTGATCTTCTGTAATGACGAGTCAATTATTAGTGATGGTTCAATTACAGAGGTTCAAGTGCACTGGGTGTGCATACAGGTACTGATACCCTGCTACACCACAACTGTAATTAAACAGTGAATTTAATTTTCATGCCTATAACTCAGAACTGATGTGCTGTAGCTCTTACCACCCCCTGGTCAGGCAGAACCTGTCCTCTTGGCAGCAGCTAATTTTTAGGCAAGATGGCCCCATCACCAAGCTCATCTGTGGCTTTCCCAGCCCTAGGATCCATGGTCAAAGTTTGATCAGTTCATCATGAGCCCAGGAAGAGTTTAATTCCGAAGAGTTAAAGGCAGGAAAACGAGCAGCAGGCAGGCAAATGCAATGCATGTTTGGCTTTTTAGTTGTGGTCTCATCAATGGCACTTTTGCGTGTGTGTGTGAGACATGTTCTGCAGTTGGGATAAGTATCAGCATGCGTTTTACACACAAAACAATTATCTCTGCTCATATAAGCACTACCTTGCAGCAATTTTTTTTTTCTTTGTAGGATGATGTTGAAAGTAGCATGACTGTTTTTGTCAAGTTGAGATATTTTCCCATTTTTTCATCCATACACATTATTACATGTTTAAAAGTTATCGGGGCGGGGGGAATGACAGGAAAAAAAAATAATTAATATAATTTAAACACCTTACAGTTCAGAGTTTTGGCTGTCTATTTTAAGAATCTCCCCAGAGCAGGATTTAGCTTGAAACTGAGATGCCTAAAATGAGGTGCCTGCAGCTGAGCTAAGTTTCTGAGCTCCCTTTGTAATCACTGGAGCTCAAAGCAGCCCAGCCTGCGTGGGTCTGAGAGTGGGTTGGGCTGGGCTGGGCATGGGATTCAGGGTGCGCAGTGCCATTTGAGATGTTCGGTGGCAAGCCAGACCTATCCAGACCTATATACAGGGGTGGTGTTTTGTTTTGGTTTTCCCCTTCAGTTCATGCCTGTCAGACAATGTTTTTTTACACATCTGAAGCCCAGTTGGCTGCCTAAATCTCCTGTCTTTTTATTTAGGTCTTTGATCACTAGTGATGTAAAGTAATAATATCTTGTTAGAACTGAAGCAGAGGTTTTTCCAAGTGTAGCTGTGGTCTGGATGTATCCTTTGGAGTCTTTCTGTGACAATACTTACAAAGTGCTGTGAAATCAGGTTTAGGTTTTCTTTTTTTTTTTTCCGTAACTGTCTTCAATGCAGGTTTTTCCTGTGTATATCTATATTTTTAAATGATACGTTACTAAAAGAATAAGTTTTATGATTTTCCTGATCTTACTTTACATTATCTTATTAACATACCTATTTTTGCATAATCATTACCAAGAATAATCTTGTTTCATTTTATTCCTTTCTACAGGTATACAAATCTACCCAGAGCAGGGGCTATGTGATTTTCCTGGGCTAGCAGCATAAATGTGGAGAAATTTGGATTGGAAAAACCCCAAACTCTCCATACCCCAGTCCCACATTTCAGCTTCTTGAGCAGATATTGTAAATACTAAAGTTGTCTATCGCTGGTGGAAAAAACTCGAATCATGTTTTTATAGAGTTGCCTTAGCGTGTGTGATCACTGACTTAACATTCTAGTCAGAGTCCAAATTTACTTAGTCCTGGGCCAGAGTAAATATTCCCTGGCTATCTCTCCATACAGTCCTATGCATATGCAATAACAGATTCTCCTCTTAGTTAACTACCTGCCTTTCATTCTTTGATTTTCCTTTTATTGGCCAAATTTCATGTTTTCCCAAGCTGAAGTTTCCGTGCAGGCCTGGATGCTTTGTTTCTATGGAAACAGATGACTCTCTGCACACAAACTGGGCATGCTGAGTTGCTGTGGCAACACAGGTAAGAAATCCTAGTAGGTACAGAAAAGTGTCAAGCCTGTGCTGGCTGCTAAGTCCGAGCATCTGGCATCTGCCAGGAGCTGGGGCTGGATACCCTAGAAGGGAGTGAAGAGTTCCCTAGGATGCAGATGGTGGTCTTAAACCTTAAAACAGCAGAATATTCCTCCTAGCTTACATACCCTTCTGCATTTAACCATGAGGAGTATGCTTGCCTGGTGTGTTTTGTAGCTTTCCAAGGGATTTATTGATGATTGGGCTTGTAGAGGTCAAAGAGGAACGTCTGGGTTTTGTCATCAACTTGCAAATGTTTCTAATTGAAATGTAGGTGCTGGCAATCCTATCTGTATTTGCATCTGCAGATAGAAAGCACGGTCCTGTTGGAAATATTTTCTCCTATTTGAAATAAAGAAGCCATTTAAAGTGCACTGACATGAGCGAGGGAGATCTAGTCATTGTGAATTTAAAAGCAAGTAAAAGAAGAAGTTCGAGTCACTTGTGGAAGATACACAGATAGGTATATATCTACCTGCAGAAAATGGGGGGATTGGGAAGAGGCTCGAGATTATGTGGCAGAGGAATAACTTCATGCTGCTCGAATTGCCTACAGTGTTAGTCACAAGAGAAGCTTTTGGCAATATATAGTTAAAGCCAGATATGTTAGTTCAAGCACAGTATATAAACTTTCTCTTTGCTAAGTCAGAAGAAATGCCTGGCTTGTTCCCAATAAAGATGCAAAAAAGTTGCTAAACTGATTGACCAGGTCAGGATGGGGAGAGCAGGCTCATCTCGCTTCCCCTTCTGGCCTTGTCCATCTCTGCTTTGGACTGTCCCCACCTCGATCAAACGTGGGTCAGTGCAGAATACAAAGCAAAATTTTGAGCATCAGCTCCAAAAAAAGGTGAAGGGGAGACAAACCATTTTAGAGAGAAGTCATCTACTTCACTTAAGTTGTGAATTGTCACCTGTGTCTTAAGGAAGAGTTGTCTCCTACCTCTGCCGCAGACTGAACCACTTTTCAAAACTGCATCCAATGCCTCTGATAGCTCAGGCTGGTTGGAGCAGTGGGGTTTGCTCCTAAATGCCACAGTCACTGCAAGTTTTAAGTAAGGTCGTCTTCACTTACCCTCTGCCCTTAGCCATGCAACAAGATGAATGAATAAAAGCAGAGTAGATTCTATATGGCAGCATGTGTAAGATCACAAAAACTGTTTAAATAACTGTCTTAAATCCATCTACTGTCCCTTCAAGATTCTACACTCTTCCTCCTAGGAAAAATAAGTCTATTAACAGGACTTCAGTACACTTGCTAAATGAACAATGTACTTTTTCAGTGCAGAAAATCTTGTGAAATTATTTTCATGTAAAGAATACTGAATATTGAAATCTTAAATAATAGATTTCCTGGGTAGTAGGACTTATATGCAGAGATTCCTCTGTGTATTTTGAAACGAGTGAAACGAGTTTAATAATTTTATATCTTCCCTGTTTGTTTTTTTTCACAAACCATAGAAAACCTGCCAGCAAAGCTTCAGAGTTTACATGCTGAATTACTGCTGTGTCCTCTTCTTGAGAAACAGCCAGGGACTTGACCAGCCCTCCCAAGCTTGCATCTTGGAAACCACGCAGCTCTGTTGAGGCTGCTTTGACTCTTAATGTGAGGGATACTGGTACGATAGGACTGATCACTAACTTTGGCATTTGTGAGCACAGTGAAGATGGACCCTGCCAAAATGCTTTTGCAAACCTTGCAACTCCTCTTGCATCTGCCGAAGAGTGGTCAGTTGTGTAAGGAGAAGCACAGGGCTCGTCTCTCAGACCTCAGGGGCCATGGACTGATGCATACTGGAGAACACACGGAGTGTGCCAGCTCCTGCTTGTTCTCACATTTCTCTTGGCTGATGATGCAAGCAGCTACCAAGGCCTTATTAGGTGTTTTATTCACATTAAAAAAAAAAAAAAGATATATGTTGTTTTAAATGTGAACCTATGTGGTTTTGGTTGCCTTTTGAACCCATCTCCTAGACTCACGATTTGAGAGATGTTTCACAAATTACACTGTTTACCTAATATTAAGTGACAAAATCTGGGGAATTTCCATAGTAGGCTTTCTTGTCTCCTTGCATATATAGGACTGAATGCTCTTAACTGGCTAAACCCAACTGGGGTAGACAAGGGTTGCTGAAAGGGCTATATATGCTGCGTGGGAGAGGAGGCAGACTGGACTGGCTGGGCAGTCAGCCGTGGTTTTGGAGTTGTATCAATCCCCTTTCAGGAGGAAATCATTTACTTTGCTTCTCTTTTTGCAGGACACTAGCACTACATTGAAAGCAGTTAGGATCTTCTCTAAGCTTTAGCTTGGATGGCAAGAGTTTATTTATATTTGAGATGTAGCTTCTCAAAAACTCCACTCAAGAGGACCTTTGATCAGGCCTTCGCAAATGGTCAGTGAACAAGGGCAAGGAAGGGAATTCTGTACCGCTAACATAGCAGTTTCTGCTTATACAGGATGTTTGGTGAACTGTTTTTCAGACTTGCTCATACATCACTTTGTCCAGTGAGACTAATCTCTAGCTTAGCTTACCTCATCAGTGCTTTTGTCTCAACATGTGTCTCTGCACCTACTCCCTCCAATTTAAAGGCTTCAAACACCTCGTATACATGAACATAGCTTATATGCTCCACGGCACTAGGGACCTATGTGTGTGTCTGTCCCCTGTGAGTAATGCTGTGCTCACCATTCCCCCTGGCAGCGCTCTCCTCTGCTCTCTTTCCTTTCCCCCCAAGCTAAGTAGCTGATGAACAGAATCAGTTAAACTCAGACCAACCATTTCAAATTTCAGCTTGAAGTCTTCTCTTCCTCTTTCAGACATAACACTGGTGTACCCTCATTTTTTTTCCTATTTCGGTCTCTCTCACAGCAAACGACATCTTGTTAAGATAAAAAAAAACAAACCCCACAACCCTTTAGCATGTGTTAAGGATGTAAGAACATGGGGTCTTGCCTATGTAAAGGAGAGATTTGCCAGTGTCTCTCTTGATAAGGCCTTGTAATGAAGATTTAATTTATCTTGGTGAACACTTAAATCCATGTAGCATTCCCTGGTATTCTCTGAGTAAAAAATAATTTTGCAATAAAAAGTGTCAGCGTATCTATGGCTACTAAAGACCTTTTCCCAGTCCAGAAAATAATTGCTTTGGAAAAAAATTTCTTAGACATTCATAACTAATAAAGATCTGGCAACAAAACTTGTAAGTAGAGGCCAAACTTTTATGTAGTCTCTTCCTGATTATTACTATGACTACTTCAAAGTGATTGCAAAGAAAAATTGAGTGCGGCTCCTTTCCCTTTTCTTCCTTTGCCAGAAGTGAAGAAAGCCCATGGATCCTGTGCATGATGGCATCTTTTTCAATTAGAAATTCTAATTTTGTCCATTCTTCAAGGTAGCAAAAAATTAATGGAATTGGTATACTGCACGCTAAGGATGGTTAAAAATAACTGAACTGCTTGAAAAATGTTTTGATAAATTATTAACCTTTTAATGACTACTAGTACTACAAAGACACCTGTTCCAGCTTCATCAGCCCATCAGTTGCCATTGAGAGAACTTACGGTGAACTCTACTTCGATATCCCAACATGTCCTCCAGCAAAATTGGGCAGCAGATTTAATGCTCATGGTTTTGTCTGTGCCTCATCATAATGGTTGTTTTTGTGGTGTCATTGAACTGTCGTTGTTACACCAGAAGCCATGAACTGAGACTGATGGACAGCTTGGATTGTGCTAGAACAGTTTAATCTGTGAAAAAGCCAAACAGTGTATCAGAGCAAGACAGTGAGGTGTCCTGATCTGACAGGCAAGCTGTACGCACCAGAGCATTTTTTTGAGCTGTCTGGCTTTGATTCTCAGTATTTGTTTCTGTAGTCCAACCCTGAAACCAAGTTTATGCCATGAACCTGGAAAATGCACGTAGCCTTGCCTCTGCATATGGCAGAGATCCCTTTGACAGCATGGGATGTGGGTTTCTTGCCAGTTGGAGTCTGGTTTTTTTTTTTTCCTTTTGCAGGCATGGCTATGCAGAGGTTCAGTAATCAGTGAATATCTATACTCCCCAGAACCTATGTAGATATAGCAGTATAAGCAAGAGTTCCCTTGGATTTGAGGAAATTATTACCAAAAGTGATCTGCTACCCTGATTCTGTAACAACTGGATAGTTACCATAGTAATGAAAGTGTTGTTCAGCATAAGAGAGAAAATAGCTGGACCATGCCATGAGTGGTTTGGAACAACTCTTAGTTAAGATTCCCCGCGCTGGGAATAACACCAACAGAAGAATGTCATGTTTAATAAAACAGGACACTGACAAGACCAGAGTATGTCTCAGGTGCGCAAAATCCTACAGAAAGCGGCACAGAATACAATTTTTGTCTGTATTCCATGCACCGTTGATATTGCTAATGGCATGCAGCAGTGGTTTTGGCAGTCCAGACGGCTTCCTAAGTGAAAGCGTGTTTGCTTTTATTTACTCTTTCAAACAGACTGGTATCGTGGCAATTTGCAAATAAATTTTATGTACTCAAGAGAGTATCAGTGTGAGGCAAGCTCAGAATTTATACCCTTTTAAGCTGTGTACAGTGAAACTCAAAGACAGTGAATTTTCACTCAATAAATAATGATTATATACATTTTTAATGCAGTGGAATCTCCTCTTGGTAAAGCTATTAGGAGTTAATCTAATTCTAAGCACGGTAGCAATGCTTGTGAATTATGTATTGGGATGTTCACACAACCTGAACACTAGAAAAAGGAGCTGACAGACCAAGACCTAGAGAAGTGGAGTTATCTGGGAGTATCTCAATGCCTGCCGCTCAACAGGTGAGCATGCGCTTCGTCCAGGATAAATCCATCACTCAGGCATAGGGGTTTCTCCTTTCCTGTTATGCACTGGAGGAGACTGAGCCTGCAACTGCAGAAAGTCCCCTCGTTGTTTAGGTTGGGGCTCTGTGCGCATTCAGCTCAATGCACGTTGACTCTAGGAAGCAAGGGTTATCCCGCTCTGATAGGGTTTTCTGACCTTGCTGGTCTTTTGTGAGACCACAACATCAGCAGGACATTCCTCTTTCATCCTTAGTCCTGACCTTCTGCTCATATCTCAGGTTAAAACTAGGTTGAGAACTTGGTTTAACGAAGATGCTTCAGTATTCTCGTACTTTCCTCATCAAATCAGCTACTTTTTCCTCACAAAATGGAAAACTGCTGGCCAACCCTTGCCCAGCAGGTACTGGGGAGCTTTGCCAGGATGCCAAGGATGTCAGAGCGCTCTGACAGCATGCAGTGTACAATTGGCTTAGCCTACTTCTACATCCAGTAGTCATGCAGGGTGGGAGCTGCATCCTGTCAGTGAACTTACACCAACAGATTTTAGCAGAAAGTTACACAGGCAAAGATTTTAGTAGAAAGAAGATGGGTAGCCTCTTGGGAAGTGAGTCCTTGAAGGTAGCCCTGTTGTACAGAAGGCCTTTGCTCTAGGCTTGTTAAAGACTGCTTCTGTTAGCCCAAAGAAGATGGTCAACGCTGTTGCTCAGCAAAGCTGCCTGTCCTGTTTCTGCTGGAAATAAACATTACTCAAGACTTTGGTAGAGCAGCTGTTGTACTCATTGGTCTATATGATGGAAGATAAGGCTGGCCTGCACTTCTTTGGCACTGTTTTCATAAAGGGATGGTCCTGACCAAATACACATGCAGCCTATGTGTTGTGTATCTCAGCAGATGCTTTGGCTTCAGACTCTTCGAAAAGCAAACTGAGGTACAATTGGCTTAGCCTACTTCTAAGTCATCCCTCCCTTTGGAACTAAAAGATGCTCCTGATTGTAAGGTTTAGTGAATGGACTCTCCTTTCCAACCCAGGTTTATGTGTTGCAAAGTGGTGAAAATAGTTCTAGCAATGATGGCACCAGCAACTAGAATGTGAACTCCTAGGCACTGGAAAAAACTACTTCTGGCTGATGCTGTGATAGTGTCTACCTAGTACTTGTGAAACTGCTTAGTTTGAAAAACACTCCTCCTTTGGGGTAAGAAACCTATTAGCCACTAGTGAGCAAGAGCAGCATCCTTAAATGCGAGAGACCTTCAGTCCCTTCTACTTAGGGAGGAACAAGATCGGTTCAGTATGTCCTGCTTCTCAAAGCAGTCCTGGCCACTGAGCTGTCGGGCAGCAGTGACCAACCTGTGACCTTAAAACAGTCCAGATGTGGCTTCTGTCTTGGGACTGTGCTGGCTTAGACATGGAGAGGTACATTCAGATGAGGCATTATGGCCATGACTCTTTAGCAGATGTGGTGTTCCCTCATTTAGTGCCTTTTTGAGCGGGCTGGCTTCATGTGCATCTATGGGATCATCAGCCAGCTCGTTTCCTGCTG
>NW_009635148.1:55571-67185 GCF_000690535.1 Cariama cristata
ATCACACTGATTTGGATGAATCCTTTTTGGAGAAACACAATCGACTGTGTAGATGTCTGTGATGGGACTGAATGTACTACCCAGCCTGGGTGGTAGTTAAAACTAGAATGAACCAACAATGAGAGCTGCAGTGCCCTTATCTGAAGTTAACTTGGGCTCTTCAGTATCTGTCACTTATGAAAATGTGGACTTGAAAATAGTGCCCACCGTCTTATTACTAGCTTGGGATGATTTCATGTGTTGGTGGAGGTGAAGGCCAAAACCCACTTTATTCCTTCTCTCTTCCTCCCCCACCTCAGCCTTCACTGAAGAGAAGGAATGGCAGCATAATAGAGAAATACAGGTGCTGAGGAGAACATGAACTTGACACAACCCGCAATTTCAGAGTGCCTCAGAGCACTGCTTGAAAAAATGCCAAGCTAAACAGACAGAGAAAAGAGCTGAGCTAAATGTAAATGTTTCGACCGGCGGGTGTTACTTTGCTGACATGTTCACAAGGGTGTTTAGAGATGGGAATGTGATGCTCTAAGAAGTGTTTGAAAAAGAAAATGAAACCGACATGAAATTCTGTAATGTGCCTGCAGAAATCCAGGGGTGAGGCCAAGGTGCAAAACATTACCTCCTTTTTTCCTTCAGCTGCAATGAACCCGCGGTCAGGCCCTGAACGCACATTGTCCTGCTGCCATCCGGGCCTGCAGGGGACTCTTGATGAACATAAGCAGTAAATGCGTGGGTCTTCTCCTTCCCCTCTTCCCATTGCGTAAAAATATATTGGGCATGACAGAATGTAATCAAATTGCTAATTTGTTTCAGATCTTCCCCTCTTCTTTTGTAAGCATGGCAGATTTTTTCAAGTCTAGGTTGCTGTTGAAAACAAATCCCAAAACTGTTTTTTTAATAAAAGCTACCTTGTCTGTGAAAATAATCTGTTCCGTACTGCAGAAGTATAATTACCACAGACACTGTCAGAATTGCATCATTTAAGTTCTTTATCTCATGGAAGAAAAGGAACTAACGATTACAAGCACTCCCATTATTTAGGAAGTGTAGACTTAAAACAAATTCAGTTCTTTGGTGGCAAGTGACTGATCTCATCCCAAGGAGCATTGCAAAGCGTACACATACTGGTTTGTGTGAACCCCAGGGAGACGTGGGTGCGGGGCCTTCGTTTCAGCTTTTGTTGCAGGTAAGCACGGGAATCTGAATGTATAGACAATATTTGCAGAAAACAGGCTCTGTGTACATCATCTTCTACAGTGGAGTCTCTGCTAGTGCTCTGAGATCACAGTAAACCGTGTTCTCCTGGAGCAGCGGCAGTAGGCAGGCTAGGGCCATAGCCGCTGGCAAGGCGTGTCGGGGCTGGGGGGGGGAGGGTCTGCTCCAAGGGGCTGGAAAGTAGGCAGGCTAGGGCCATAGCCGCTGGCAAGGCGTGTCGGGGCTGGGAGGTGGAGGATCTGCTCAAAGGGCCTGGAAGTCTGAGGTGAGCATCTTGTGTGTCCTGCCTGCCTACCGTTGGTCGTTGGCCACTGTGTCTCTGCAATGGGCTAGATCCAAAACGTCTTCACTCTGCCTTGTGGCTACACCTTCTGGAAAGCCGTCTAATACTTATTCCAATTACTCTATGTGTCTCTTACACTCCTCACTCTCAGTAAGTTACTCAAAGTAACAGAGCAAATGTGTCAAGACTGTGTTTATGCTGCTCTTTGCTTCTACAACTTACCGTTGAAGAGTTATCCCTGACACTATGCACCTATCCTCACTGTCTGCGCAAGGCACTTTCTGAAATATCTGGTAAATCAAAGTACTTGGCTGGTATTGCCATTAGTTCTGCTCAAGAAATACCAGCTTGATACTTACATTTAAATTGTTATTTTACCTGCTATGCAGCATGATACTCTTGGAAACCAGACTCTGGTAGGTTGCTGCTGAAGAGTGACATTGTCAAGAAATGTCCTTTTAGCTAATTTTTTTTCTGTCCTCTTTCAAGACATTTTTTCCAAAGTGATCATTACCCTGTAGCATGGACTATTGAAAATGTCTTTACTGAGTCCTGCCAACCTGAAGCTAACTGCTCTGGAAGTCTGTTCCCCAGTGAGCCTTCAGTGACAAGGTCAACCTTAGTTTGGGGTAGATCTTCAACTGCCAGGGTTTTCCTGGAGCTTACTGCTATTGCTTCTGATCTCCATGTTCCCTTCCCAGCTGTAATTTTAACAATCTTCTCCAGAGTGAAAAGGGTGAATATAGAACAGACCAGTCTGGACAAGGAGATGGGATGCGGGCAAGAAAAGGCTGAAGTAGTGAAAATGTGCCAGAACACACTACCTTTTTATCATCTTCAAGACTTTTCTTACTTATTGTCAGTTGTATCCTGTAGTTATTTCTGACAGCTAACACTTGTAAATCTGCCATTGCTATACGATAGGCAGTACCCAGACACTGTCCATTAACTTTAAATGATCATATTCAGCAAGCAGATGAGAGGACAACTTCTGTTTGCTGTTAAATTGGATAGAAAACCTTTGTGTATGAATCTACTAGCTGAAAAGCCCAAACTGTAAGATTTAAATACCTGTGAGTTAAACTTGGCATGGATGGATAGACAAAAAAAGATGCTTTTGCAGTAATAAAGCAATGATTTAACAGAACTGCAGCTTCTTATTCTTTACACCACAACTGAAGAAAAACTGTAAGCTGTACAACATACCCCATTCCTTTTTAAGTGTTAGAACATCCCTAACAGCAGGGAAATTTAAAAAAGGCTCATCCACAAGTAAATATTATATTACTCTTCCCTTCTGGGAGGGTAAGATTTGAACTTAAACACTTCTTCGTCAGTTGCATAGCAATGTAATCTGCTTGCTATCACACAGTGTGTGAGCCTGAGTTTTTCATTCAGCTTCTGATTACGAGTGCCCCAAAACTGGGACAAACCTCATCGTCAAGCATGTTGTAGGAAATGTAGTTTCTCCCACCGCACGCATCTGTTTTTTCAGTGATTGTCATTGTTGGTCTGCCTTCAAATAAAAGCATCAATGAACAGAAAGGTATTCTATCTTTATATGTAGCTGGGGGTGACAGAGAGGTGAGAGGCATGATTCATCTTCCTTAACTATCCAGAAACCAAGTCCAGGGTGTTCAGCTCACCACTGCTTATCGTCAAGGGGAGAAGGATGGGAAAGGGCACTTACAGAGCATGTTTCACCTGATTGCAGACAGAGACATATCTGCTAGGCAATGAGTCCCATCTTTCCCTCTCCTTTCCCTGTAGGGCAAACCTAGATCAACTGTTCAACTAGTTGCCTAAATGTAGGATTTAGATTAACCCCTTCCAGAATACAGAAGTATTAATGCTTGCTGAGATCATACAGGTGTGTCAGAAACTTAGGTAACTCTATGCTTCAAAAAATAAGTTTTACATTTACTTTAGAATTTTGTTGTCGTCTTCTGTTCTTGTTATGACATGATGGGGAAACAGAGGTCAGAGATACAGAGTACGGAGCATGGTGAGCTGAACAGACCTGGCATGGGAGCTCTTCTGGAAGACTAATGGTAAACAGCATCTTTCCAACATAGACCCCTCAAAGTAACATTCATCTCGCATGGTGTACTGGGTCTGGCTGGAAAGGACTTAGTTTTCTTCATAGCAGCTCATGTGGTGCTTTGTTTTGGATTTGTGACCAGAACAGTGTTGATAACACACTAATGTCTTAGCTGTTGCGGAACAGTGTTTGCACAGCGCCAAGGCCGCCTTGGTTTCTCACTCTGCTCCCCCCACCAGTGAATAGACGGGGGGTGGAGAGGGCACACAACCAGGCAGATGACCCAAACTAACCAAAGAGATATTCCATGCCATATAACATCATGCTCAGCAAAAGAGACAAGAGGGTTTAGGGAGACGAGCTATCATTTTTTTGCTGATGGCTGGGCATTGGCCCACCCATGGGGGGTGGTGAGCGATTGCCTTTGCATCACTTGGTTTGGTTTATTATCTTTCTCTCTTCTTCCACTTCTCCTTCGCTTATGAAACAATTTTTATCTTGACTCACAAGTTTTCTTGCTTTACTCTTCCTTTCATCTTTCCCTGCACCACTGAGGGTGGGAGGGGGAAGCAAGTGAGCGCTTCGGTAGTGTTTAGCTGCCTACCAGGCTTAACCCACAGCACAACATTTCTGCATTGAAAAGACAGCCTCCACTTCAAATCAAGCTGTGTGACTTTTTGAAGCTCTGGTTGTACATGCCTATACAAGAATTAAAAGAAGTAGAAAGAAAAAAGAAACTAACAATGTTAATCCCAAGCTACAAGCCCTCCATCACTATGTCTCCACTGCCCATACTAAGCATGTTTCAGCCAGCACCGGCTGAGCTGGTAAGTACGCAGAGCTCCAGCTTATATCCTCAAAGCTGTCTCTGCATGGCCCTGAAGCTGATTCATTAGCTACATCTCTTACTAAGGCTCATTATTCCTAACACAGAGCCACACCAGCGTGGCTACAATGTTTTCATCTCCCTTCACACCTAACAGTATATGTTCTCCACTGCATCGGATGCTATAGTAATCCTTAGCATGTATACAGCAGATCTTTGAAGCCATTGAAGCCAATTAACTCTTTATAGGATGGATGCTACCAGTGCAAACACTCAACAGCTGTCTTTGGTGAAACTCACAGAGGTTCTGAAAATAACCAGGCATGAGCATCTAGGCACATATGCATGGGTCTGGGTCCTACCCACAGCTGTAAAGAATGACTTACAAAGGCCTGATCTTCTTCTACTGCTAGCTGCTTTGGGATGACCAGTCTAGTCATGCCAATATGTAGGCCAGAGTCAGGCAGGAGTGAGAAAGAATGGTCTCAAGTACCAGCTGTTTTCAGCTCATGGTTTCTCAAGTACCAGCTAGTTTTGGCTCCTGGTTAGCCATGGACTGCTTGGGCAAGACCCTTCAAATCTGTGCCTCAGCTCCACACCATCTGCTCCAGCGCTGTGGCAGTGGGAAGGTGCCACAGAAAAGCTTAGTATCAGGCTCAAATAACCATACACATTGTGGCTATAAATAATCTTCTCCTGTGCTTTGAAGCTGACTTGCCCAAGTTGCATGCTGAATGAAGGAGGACAGAGAGCTCTTTCTTCTCCCCAGTCCAATGATAAAATTTCTACCTATAGTTTCATTTTTAAATTAAGGCAATTTTAATCTCTCTCTCTCTCTCTCTGCAGCTTTATTACATTTCCCGCCTCTTGGCATTTTCCTTTTACTCTTCTTCAAAATTTGTCATGATTTTTACGGTCTGATTAAATTTATTTAGGGCTCTACCTATCACTTGTTTACTGTCTGACTCACTTGCTGCCTTCACTCTCCTACTATTTAATACTTAGTACACATTGTACTTCCTAGCTTTAGCAATCTTTTCTCCATCTTTCTTGGCTGTTGTCCAGTGTTTGGCTTATGAATAGTTTTCATGACATAAATTCTTCCAGTGTCATCCATCAGTGTTGGAAACCTTTGAGTCAGCTTCTCAGCCAAGAAACAGACTTTGTGCCACCACCCCTGCAATTTTTAGTACCAGCTAGTACTGTCATGGCTAGTTCAACCAGCACATTTTTTTTTTTCTGATACCAAATGCAAGGTTTGGAAAGGCTGTTCCTCAAGATATTTATATGTATCTCAAAGGATGAAAGTAAGGAAAATAAGAATAAGTTCAAATCAGGTCTTGGTGCAAGAGCATTTTGGTGGATTCTGTACCTGGTTGAACCTTTGCTGAATACAGAGAATGTCTGGAGATGTCTTGAGAACTGCGAAAAGTCTCTGCTCTTGCAATCCAACACATGGAGCTTCATCTGTATCTTCTTACTGATAGATACATTATCCTGCAGAGTGCATGTGAACTACTTTCTTCAACTATATTGATGTAGTTCCTAAGAGATACTAGCTCATGTTCGCTGATAATACTATCACGGCCGAATAACTTCTGGTCAACTTAGTGAGCAGGCAGAACAGGGTCGTTGCATGCAAAAAACATGTGGACATGTGTTTAACTGGCCTAATCTTCTCTCCATGCATACTGGTTTTGGCTGGGATAGAATTAATTTTCTTCATAGCAGCTCATATGATTTTATGTTTTGGATTTGTGACCAAAACAGTGTTGATAATTCAGGGATGTTTTAGCTATTGCTGAGCAGGGCTTACCCAGAGCCAAGGCCTTTTCTGCCTCTCACCCCACCCCACCAGTGAGGAGGCTGGGGGTGCACAAGGAGTTGGGAGGGGACACAGCCAGGACAGCTGACCCCAACTGACCCAAGGGATATTCCACACCGTATGGCATCATGCTCAGCAATAAAAGCTGGGGCAAGAAGGAGGAAGGGGGAAACATTCAGAGATATGACACTTGTCTTCCCAAGTAACCATTACACATGATGAAGCTCTGCTTTCTTGGAAGCAGCTAAACATCTGCCTGCTGATGGGAAGTGATGAATGAATTCCTTATTTTGCCTCATTTGTGTTCACAACTTTTGCTTTCCCTGTTAAACTGTTTTTGTCTCAACCCATGGGTTTTCCCACTTTTACCCTTTCCATTCTCTCCCCAATCCCACTGGGAGGGAGGGAGCGAGCGGCTGGGTGGGACTCAGCTACCTACCAGAGCTAACCCACAACATGTTGGCAGTGAAATTTCAAGGGAGCATTTGACAGGCTGGACAAAGCTTTCATGGTCCAAAGAGGCTCTAAAGTGAGCTTGAGGCTATGCTTCAGACTTGGAGCATAAAGGTCAGTGATCTCAGGTTCAAGGTAGTCAGGCTTCCTGAACCATCAGGTTTGGCTTCCAGCAAAGGCAACTTTGTGTGTTGTCATTTAGATGAGAGAAAGGAAGGATGGCCTGTCTGCCCCCAAAACCCCAGAGAGGTGTTCTTGACCATGGGGTTGTGCTGGTATCTCCATCCTTATGTTCTCCCAAGATACCTTGCTTTTGTGCCCTTGTTGCTTCTGCAAAGATGGTAAGAATATGAAGTTTAAATAGCTTGTATTCCTATATTTGGCTTGTTTTTCCTTCTGGAAAGTCACAGAAATATTTGATACCAGCTGAAACCAATCAATGTAGCACAGTGACAGGAATCACCCATTAGCAATTCACTAGAATTTACTTTCTCACTGCTAATGATGGAGGATTTAATCATACTCACAAGGTAAGATTTGGGAACAGACTTTCTAGTGCATTTTTGTACTTCCTCCTTGGGATTGATATCTGAGGTGTCTTTCCTGGACACAAAGTGTGATTATTTCTCTGCTTTGGGCTTCTCAGTTCTCTTTGGGCATCTTGCTATAACATCCCCTCTCTCCCATTTAATTTGTACATGCTTCAGGACAGGGCGTCCCCCATTATATAGACTTGCACTCTGCTTCCTACAATAAAACTTCAATATCTGGAGCTACTGCCAAGGCCTACGTTGGGGGAAAAAAAAAAAAAAAAAGCAAATTAAGAACTGAAGTTCTTCAACTTCATCTGGACTTCCTTAGCCCTTTTTTCTTGTATGTCAAGATTTTTTCTGGATGTTGTACTCTACAAGCTCAGAGGACATCAGTCACTTTTAATTATCATAATGGACTTATTAAAAGATGATGACTTGCTTACTAGGACCTTGAGTTATAAGAAGGACAAAGGGATATTATCAGTTTTGTTTTCATTCCCTCCCATGTAATCCAAAAACTATTCTTCTTGAAGATATGCAAAAGTGGCAGGAAGTTAATAATCAGCTCTTTCTGGAGAGAAGCACCTCAGCATTAATTGTGTCTCTCATGAGGAGACTTCAGACATATCACTCCCACCCACACTAATCATAAAAGCAGTACTGTGAATTGTTTCACAGTTATGTCCCTGTCAAGCTGATGCCAATTTATGACTGTTATGTTTTTTTTAAATATTAAAATCTTAATTTTCTTTTGATGAATACAGATAAGGCCTGTTAGTTTTGTTATGAGGTATATAGAATGATTCCATAAAGTTGCCTATTTTTTATATTATTGAGCTGTTCGAACTTCACTCCCTTCTCAAAGACCACCCTAGCATTAGAACTAGCATGTCAGGCATACTGTGAGCACTTGCGAGCCTGATGTCTGAAGGCAGAACTGAACTTAGTGTCCCTCCTTCCCTTTCAGTACAGAATCCCTGGAAAGACACAACCGCCTTGGCTCCCACTGCAGAACCGCTCCTCCACCCAGCACAGCAGAATCTGTGCAGTAAAAGCAAATTAGGTTTACCTGGTTCTCAGTCTGTAAAATAAAAGTATACGTCACCTGGAAGAGCTATTGCTTGGGGCAGTTAGGAATACTCGTGATTTCCACCACTTGCCATGGCTTATCAAATGCAGAGGGTGAACATGGCTTTCTGATAAGGCTTTGAACTACATGCTGTAGCTTATAAAATTTCAGTGACATGGAGCACATTTCTGTCTTGTTACTTACTAATGCTGGGCTTGGCAGGCCCTGCAGATTATTTTGCGAAAGTATGACAGAATTGTAATCCATAAAATAAAGTAGGATGTAATGCCTGTGACTCATGAGTAGTTTTGTTGGAATAAAGTTTCCTCATATCCAATATAATATTTAGAAAACAATACCTGGAATTTATTGGAGTGAAGTCTGCCTGTCCCCCTCTCCTTGCTTTGCATACAGGAATGAACTGGAAACCTTTGAGGGGTTCTTTTCCCCTCTACTCCTCCCAGAAACAAGAGCTGTTCCAGGGACAAGAAAAGATGCTCCATAAATTAGGGTGACACACGATAGCTGAAAAGATTTTATTCTCTGATCAAAATACCAAGAAAAAGGGACGCTGTGCTAGCGCATCAACAAAAGGAGTAGATGAGAGGATCTGTACAGGCACAGCCTAGATAGCTTGCCACAGGTGGGCAAAAGAGCATAAAGACTAGCACGGGATTAATCTAATAAATTAAAGCACAGACTACAAGTACTGTAGGCAATTTGTTATTTCTTTTCAGAAGTTAAAATTGACTGAGAGGTAACTGCAAGTGTTGGGAGGTGGGACAATTGTCCAAGAGTCTGATTACTGATACTTGCTGGCTTCAAAGAGTGAGCTGTTTGTTTTAACCACCAACAATAAAAAAAGGCATGGGTCTATTCGAAGCCTAAGCATCACTTAGTATTTTTAAGGGAATTAGGGTATATCTAGCAATTATAAAACAGTTTTTAAATTAGATTACAAGTTTGGCTCATAAAAGTAACAGCAAGTTACATGTAATATCTGCACTGTGTTCAGATAAGAAAATTAATCCCGTTAAAATGCCAATAAGCACATAGCAGATGGGGTCGGCGCCAGTTCAGATTTTAAACAGCTATCAGTGGCAAGTCGGCATAGGCGTGAGCTTACTTGGATTTTTTTTTTTTTATTATTAAAAGGTACTTCAGAACATTCAGTCTGTAGAGAGAGAGGAACATAGACTGAAGGTCACACATAAAGAAAAAAGGAGTATATGCTAGAAATTTTTGATTCTTAAGAAGTTTTAAAGGACAAAACTGTCAGTAAAGGACATAACTGCTGTTATGGAGTTATGTCAGCTCTACGCCTTACTTAAAAAGGGAATATTCAGGATCAGTAGAGAGATCATGTTTACCTCTCCTGTGGCTGATGCTGGAATAATGCCTATGTTCTCATCTATCTTCACTGAAAAATTGAAATGGGTTCCAAAAAGAAAAAATGGGATGCAATGTTCAAGACTATGAATCTTATCCAAAGAATGTTGGTTATAATTACACAATTACCATAAGAATATACCAGGAAACAACCTGCTTTTTAACTCAGAAATGGTACTAAAATCTTCAAACTCCAACTGGAAATGAGACAGCATTTTCAGCAGTTGAACATAAGAGCACTGGAAGATGCTCCAGTGGAGGAAGGTGGATTCTCCTACAGCTACCGTGGGCAAGGAGAGTCTCTCAGAAGCTATTCCACCTGCACAACATGGAGTTTCCCCATAGTTTTTCTGCAACCTCAACTTAATACTAATTCCATCTTAAAAATTATCGCTTGTGAAACTGATATGGCTACAAGATATGAACACAGCTCATTACTCACCCATTTTTTATTACTGTTATGTATATCTGTAGATTTGCATCTAACCTGCACAGGTGGCTTCTATTAAAACCTCATTCTCCATTCATAGATGTTTTAGTTTTAGCTTTTAATTTAGTTTCATGATGTAAGGTACATAAAATATGCTTTCCCATATAATATTTTTTATTTCAAAACATGACAAATAGAGGAACTCAACAGAGATCAAGAGAAAATCAAAATCACTTTTTGGCAACTTTGAACCCTGAATTTGTATGCACATTTGTCTATGAACAGCACCGGGAAGCCGACTAGGGCAGCCTGTTTGTAGATCTGCAACCTCAAGAAGTTTTTTTGAGAGCATAGTACAGAAAAATGGTAAACGTGCTGAAGCTTGTTTCTTTATATCTCTTTTATTAACATACAAATGCAACCAAACAACTTTATTCTTGTAACATAGTCCTGTTTGTCATAAGTGGTGCAGGAAAGTCCCTCTGTTGCCTTCCATCTAAACCGCCACAGATCTGGAAGCATTGCAAAGCTCTTAACTCTGTAATAATGTTCCTTTTCAAGACTGCTTTTTTTTTTTTGTCAATTCTAACTAAGCTACAGTGAAGAGGTTTTTTTTTTTCCCTCTTTGCTATTGCTAACTAGATGGCCACTAAACCCCAGGCAGCTACTAACTACACATGAATTTAAGATTTGGCAAGTGAGAAGGTAGAATGAATTTCTGCAGAATTTGTTCTTTAATTGTAAATGCTGCCTCTAGCTGTGTGTCACTAAACCCTGGGCTGATGCCGCAGTTGCTGAGGATGAAGCTCCATCCTCATTCGGGTCAGCTGCAATATCAATGCCTGCACTGCCTCTGCTCTTTTCTCAGCTGAATTCTTTTGCCTTTTAAAAATTCCCACTGCTGTCTCTATTAGGAGGAAGAGACGCTAATAATGTGCATGAAGAGACAGAAAATGTAATCACAGGAAGAAAAAAGATTGTGCAGCACTCTTATCTACACTTGGGAGTTTGTGCACCTGCAGTTCCACATCTCATCAGGAAAGAACACCACATTTCTGCTGCTGCAATCTCAGCCACGTTGCTATTACATCAGTAATAATGCATCAGCACATCAGCAGCAAAAGGAAGGCTAGGGAAAATGTGGGTGGGTTTCAGAAGGCTACTGAAAATGTGGGAAAATGAGGTGGGTGCCCTGGTGACAGAGGATACAGAGAAGGCAGAGTTACTGAATGCCACCTTTGCTTCAGTCTTTATGGCTAAGGCAGGCCCTCCGGAATCCCAGACCCCAGAGGTAAGGGAGGAAACCTGGGGAAAGGATGACTTTCCTTTGGTCAAGGAGGATTGGGTTAGAGATCATTTAGGCAAACTGGACACCAACAAACCCATGGGCCCTGACGGGATGCACCCATGAATGCAGAGGGAGCTGGCAGATGTTATTGCTGAGCCACTCCCCATCATGTTTGAAAGGTCATGGAGAACAGGAGAGGTGCCTGAGGACTGGAAAAAAGCCAATGTTACTCTGGTCTTCAAAAAGGGCAAGAAGGAGGACC
>NW_009635149.1:0-8087 GCF_000690535.1 Cariama cristata
GGGAGGTTCAGGTTGGATATTAGGACGAATTTCTTCACTGTAAGATTCATTAAGCATTGGAAAAGGCTCCCCAGGGAGGTGGTGGAGTCACCATCCCTGGAGGTGTTCAAAAATGTTTAGACATGGCACTTTGAGACATGGTTTAGCGGGTTTAGTGCGCATGGTGGTGTTGGGTAGAAGGTTGGACTTCACGATCTCTGAGGTATCTTCCACCCATAACCATTTTATGATTCTATGATTCTATAAGGCAGGTCCTCAGGAATCCCATACCCTGGAAAGAAGGGAAGCCTGGAGAAAGGAAGGCTTTCCCTTGATTGAGGAGAATCAGGTCAGAGTTCAAACTGGACACCCATAAATCCATGGGCCCCCACGGGATGCACCCACAAGTGCTGAGGGAGCTGGCAGATGTTATTGCTGAACCACTCTCCAACGTCTTTGAACGGTCATGCAGAACAGGAGAGATACCTAACAACTACAGGAAAGTCAACATCCTTCCAGTCTTCAAAAAGGGCAAGAAGGAGGACACAGGAAACTACAGACCAGTCAGCCTCACCTCCATCCCTGGAAAAGTGATGCAACAGCTCATTCTGGATGTCATCTCTAAGCAACTGGAGGAAAAGAAGTTTTTCAGGAGTAGTCAACATGGATTCACCAAGGGGAAATCATTCTTCACCAAACAGATAGCCTTCTACGGTGGCCTGAGTGGCTGGGTAGATGAGGAGAGAGCAGTGGGTGCTATCTATCTTGACTTCACCAAGGCTTTTGACACTGTCTCCAACAACATCCTCACAGTTAGTCTCAGGAAGCATGGGCTAGATGAGTGGATGGTGAGGTGGATTGAAAACTGGCAGAATGGCAGAGCTCAGAGGGTCGTGCTCAGTAGCGCAGTCTGGTTGGAGGCCTGTAGCTGGCAGTGTCCTCCAGGGGTCAGTTCTGGGTCCAGACTTGTTTGATCCGTTCATCAACAACCTGGATGAAGGGACAGCGTGTACCCTCAGCAAGTTTGCTGATCATACAAAACTGGGAGGAGCCGCTGATCCAGCGGAAGTTTGCACTGCCATTCAGCGAGACCTGGACAGGCTGGAGAGTTGGGCAGAGAGGAACCTGATGAAGTTCCACAAGGGCAAGGGTAGGGTCCTGCACGTAAGGAGGAATAAGCCCATGCACCAGTACACCTGGGAGTTGATCTGCTGGAGAGCAGCTCGGCAGAGAAGGACCTGGGAATCCTGGGGGACAACAAGCTGCCCAAGAGCCACAATGTGCCCTCATGGCCCAGAAGGCCAATGGTATGTTGAGGTGTGTTACGAAGAGTGTGACCAGCAGATCGAGGGAGGTTCTCCTCCCCCTATACTCTGCCCTGGTGAGGCCACATCTGGAGTACTGTGTCCGGTTCTGGGCTCCCCAGTTCAAGAAAGACAAGGAACTACTGGAGAGAGTCCAGTGGAGGGTGTTGAAGATGATGAGTGGACTGGAGCATCTGTGTTATGAGGAAATGTTGAGGGAACTGGGTCTGTTCAGCCTGGAGAAGAGAAGACTGAGAGGGGATCTTATCAATACTAACAAATACCTTAAAGGTGGATGTCAAGAGGATGGAGCCAGACTGTTTTCAGTGGTGCATGGTGACAGGATAAGGGGCAACAGGAACAAACTGAAACACAGGATGTTCCATCTGAATATGAGGAAAAACTTCTTTACTTTGATGGTGGCACAGCACTGGAACAGGCTGCCCAGAGAGCTTGCGGAGTCACCTCTTGAGATATTAAAAATCTGTCTGGACATGATCCTGTACAACCTGCTGTAGGAGACCGTGCTTTCGCAGGGGGGTTGAACTAGCTGACCTCCAGACGTCCCTTCCAATCTCAACCATTCTGTGATTCTCTGATTCTCTGCTAATGGACACCTTACAAATGATCTGAAATTAATACTGGACAATAAATAGGGGAAACTACTCAACCATATTTGCAGACTCACATTGCAGGTGTATAAGAACCGAGAAATAGGAAGGACTATAAAGATGATTGTTGGAAGGTGTGTAATGGCCAGGTCATTTAGGTATTCTGATCACCAGGTGAAGTGATGTGAAATCTGTGACACATAGAAACGAACAATAATGCTAGCATTTATTTACTTTCATTGCTATGAGTAATTTCCTACAAAAATAAATAAATAAAGCCACATGGCAAGCTTGCAGGGTATTGGACACAAACATTAATGGCTGTGCTTTTGCACTTACATACCACTTTTAATCTAAGGTTTTTAAAGTGATCCACGTTAATTAAGGCTTACAACTCTTTGTTGAGGTCCATAAAAAAAGGCAGATAATACTTGCCGATGCTGTCTGAACATTAGGAAGTTAAACCAATGACTCTAATACTCTCAGATAGTTTTAAAAAGGTGACTTGGGTCAGATTGTATTCACTCAGAGGTTTGCATCAAAATTCTAGCAAACAAAAGTATTTACAAATTCCCCCTTTTTTTAAATGACTGTTTAGAAATTTGTTGTTCCTTAATTTCTGAGAGTGTTTTATTTATCAGACAATAGGTGATAGAAAGCCAAAGATGAGTTGCCTGAGATCCTTCTGGATTCTTCATTTCGAACATGAGCAGATTACTATTTTCATTGTCCACTGGTGGAAAAATGAAAAACGAAAAACAAAGAAAAGCTGTGAAAATGAAGGACCTGTCCAGGATGACTAAACAAACACTGAGGAGCACACTGACAAAGGCCTAGATTCATTGTTCCCTAAGCACCTGACTGGCTATAATCATAGAAAATACTTTGTGATGTTAAAAGCAGAAGCTTAATTTCTCCAGAGGTTAATTCAGCCTTCCTCTGATCTCAGTTAACTGGTGAAGGGACTTACCTCTCTTCATTGACTAGAGACAGAGCAGAAGGCAACTATGTTCCAACTTAAAAGCCCTCGTATGCTTCACAAATTAGCAGGACTAACCCCAGTCTAAGTCTCTATCTGTGGCTGACTCCTTCATATAATGTTTCCATCAGAAAACTAGCTTGAGAGTGCATGTATGTATGTATCCAATTGAAAATGACTGATGGTCAAAATAAGAGTCCTCTTGATGGAAACTCAGTTTGATTGAATAGAATTTATCTAGAAAGATAATAGTAGCCTTAAAAACCCAATATATTAACCTGCCTCTTGTGCTTCCAGTAGGAAATCTTATCAATTGTTGTAGTGCCAAGATTTCATCTCGTTTTTTAGTGGAGAGTCCCATTTGAAACAGTCCTGGGTCACCTCAGCTCTTCAGTCCAAGTCAAGAGATTGTTAAATTACATGCCAGCAGTTTATTTTATAGGTTTGCTTTCTTTCCCTTTCTTTCTACTTTGAGGTTTTCGAATACTGCTAACCCTTCTCTTCTCTGAGCACACTGGATACTAGACAGTACTTCTACTTCAATGTAGAATTTTCTGTGATACTGTCCAAAATTGTGTGATATGGTGATATTTCTGCGATATTGAACACAAAATAAAATTCTGTGATATTGATCAGTATTCTCTCTTATGAAGCACATTGTTTGTTGACTCTACTCGAGTCTTTTTCACGTACATGCAGGGATACACCATACTTAGATACTGTACGGAAATACATATAAAGTATCTTCTCCTACATATCCATTAATATAGATTATATTATTTATTGCTGTTTCTTCAAGATGAATAAAGTAGTATCAAGAGTATTCTTCCCTGTAAAAGGAACAATAATATATTGTCAATAGAAAGATACCTTAATAAGACAAAAAATCTGTTCAATGACAGGAACAATAGATTTCATAGGAAACTATGTGACAGGAAAGAGGCATTGCATTGTTTGGAACACCTGCGGTTAATTATCATAGCTGAATACATTAAAATCAGTTTCCAACCTCATATATCTTCATAGACTGTTTGGCGATATTAAGCGATAAAGGCTTAATAATCAAAAGTACTGAGTTAGCAAATGTTTTCTAATTTTAATAACTTCTTGTTGTAATTACCAAGTCTTGGAGTGAAATGATTTAATTAGAAAGTAATCAAGAAGTGTCTACTGTTAATTGAAGAAATTATAAAAGATCTACATTTTTAATATATTTCTTGGGTAATAAAATTAAAGTCTATGATAATTATTTTATAAACTATGCTGATAAGAAAAGTTTGATACCAAAATGAGATATTGTGTATAATAATTCCCATAGCTGCATTTGCCTTTGGCAGGTATAACCCAAAGCAAGGATACTTTGGACATATCCATTATCTGTCATTTCACATCTTAGCATACTTAAAGAATGTCCATTCATGCTCACAGCTCCTATGAGAACAGCAATAATTATCATTATACCTATTTTCTCAACTAATAAAGTGAGGTTAAATGTATCAGGATAAATCATGGCTATTTATAGGTTAGACTGAAAAATTTCTATCTAATCTCCTTTTGATAGAAAACTGGATTTATAATTAAGTTGTTTTTTGAAAGAAATTGAGATGATTGTCTTTTCATAAACATTTTAACTTTTCAGAAATGAAAAAGGTACACTCCAAATCATAACAAAAAAGCAGAAATTAATGCTTAAAAATGTTCAGCTAAACTCAACAGAATTTTAATTTAGAAAATGTCTGGAGATCACCTAATAGCAGTTCTTCACCTTTCATTATTCTCTGCCAGTTGAACACTGAAAATAGATAATATTTCCCCAAAATCCTCCCTGGTTATGCATTCCCATGCTAAACTATGCTCAGCAAGTAAGGTGTCAAAAATGCTGAATGTGTCATAGGGATAAAACCTTTTTTCCCTGACTGCTGCTATTTCTGTTAAACATTCCAAGACACTGATCATCCAATTTAAAACTTCTGTGGTGAACTGCTATTCCTTCTTGGGTGTATGTTAAAGTCAATTTGTCAATGCGCAAGCAGCACAGGATAAAGATCTTCTAACACAGGTTTGTCAGAATAGACATGGTGTATGTAGGTTTCTGAAACGGTACATGCTCTTAGGTCCTAGGCTGCGTGGAAATCTTGTACTCTAATAAATAAATGCTATTAAAAAAAGATGTTTTGTATGAAAGGGAAAAATGACCTGCTTGCAGGAAAAGTGACAGAGCTAAACACACACACAGAAATGTTTTCCAACCTGCAATAGAAATTATTGGAGAAAAGAAATACATCATAAAAAAATGAGAAATTAACTCATTTTTTCACGAGAATGCCATTATTGGTTTATACCTTTTAATTATTTCACCTGAAAAACACATCTGGTTAACAACGAAACCAACATCACTATTACTTTGGTTGCTGTTCTTAATCCTGAAGGATTCTCACTGTCAACAAATGATGTCATATGACACACATGGTAAGCAGCCACTACTGGAATGGAAAGTGACATCTGTATAGTTGAACAAAATTCAAATGATACGTCTGACTAACAAGACTGTAAGACGTTGAAGTAGTGATTGACAAACTGTCAGGCACTTCAGACCAGGTTCACAAATGCATGTACATTTTCATTCCTAATTTACGCATGCTGCTAATACAGTTGCAGGTGCAACTGTAGTAATAAGACACTCGAATGACAAAAGTGTACTAAGAGCTGGAAACACCTGATTCACATACATATGTGAATTCTTTTGTCAATTCAGTTGCCTTCTGTGCACCCATAGGTTTAGTAAATCTTTAAAAACCCCAACCAACCAACCAAAAATGTGCAAAACATTTTACTTCTCCAGAAATGTTCAGATTAAACTAAATGTAAATGATTTGACCATAAAGAGTATCTGTTTTGTTTCTGTTCTGCCTTAGACAGAACAGATCACCCTGATGTAAGGCATCTATTTGGAATTAATGACTGGTTGGTGATAAAGCTCTCTAGGTGTTCACCAGGCTATGAGCTCCTCCTAGCTCTTCACTAATCCCCTGAAGTTACCTTTGGCCTTGATCATTATTGCTAAAACAAACACATCTTGAAAACTTAGGAGGTTACTTTTCATGTACCTGCCATGTAAATTCATTCTTCAGAGACACTCTGTCAGCAAAAGAAATATGAGTCAATGTCTTCACCATGAAAGAAAAAAAGAATAACCCCACTCTGTGGCATATTTTATAGGAAGAAGAGAAAGAATAATTATGTTACCTCTTATGGTTACTTTGCAACAGGGAATTTTCTGGATGACTTCTTTTACAGAATGAGAAAGTCTATTTTATGAAAAGAAGCAAAAAAAACCATTGAGGAGTGGAGGCATTGGGGAACTTTTGCATCCTTTAGGATAACAAAAAGGGGAGCATTACAAAGACTGTTCCCAACTGAGCACGGATTTGTAAGTTACACAGAGCACCCTTGTTTACTGAAATCCAGAAGTATATGCATGAGAAATTCCCAGCTGCTGACATTTTGTGAGCTTTTAATAGTACCATTAGTCAATATATCAGTATGCAGCATATCATATTGACTAGAGTTGATGTTTATAGTGGAAAGCTATTGACTTATGGGATGAAAAAGTGGAAATAATTCAGCTTCAGGCATTATTGCCCACTGGAGGTTACTTTTTCATTTACAGGGACAATAATTTGCCCTGTAAACTGAAAACTCCAGGTTCACTATATATTTTACTATGCACTTTAATAAGACTTTTTTGCCCTAAATGTGCTTTACATAGAAGCTGGAACTTCAGCAGTAGTATATACTATCTTACCATAGCCAATATGAAAAAAAAAAAAAAACAAAAACCACTGAGTGGCTCACTAAAATTTCTTAATTTTAGAAACATTCGATAACACATTTAGATATAGATATAACAGGATACCTTCTACATATCTATCACATTGTATGACATTATCAGCAGTCTTGAGGTTGGACTTTAAATCTTAAACTACTACTTGACTACTACTCATTTATGCATCCTTAGTTTGGATCTGGGATCCTTCGTATAGGATTTCTCTCAGCCAACTCTGCCTTTTCCAAGCAGCTGAACAGGTTGTGCAAAGAAGTTGTGCAGTCCTCATCCTTGAAGATTTTTGACGGAAGCCCTAAGTAACCTGACCTGACTCTACTTCGAACAAGAATTTGGTCAAGATGGCCACCTGAGATCCCGTCCAGCCTGTATTCTCCTATGACTCTATGAACTTAATCACTCTAAAAGTTTATACAGGCTTCTTCTGCATTCAGTGGAGAGACAAATATTTACAGAAGTTAGGTCACAACAGCAAAAGATGTCTGTCTGTTACAAGTGGGAAGAAATGCTCTCTGGAGCCACTGTAGAAGGCATCCAGATTAGCTTGGATTAGGTAATTAACAGACAGCTAAAAATGGGTATCTGGCAAGACACTTCACCTTGACTACACAGACTACTGGTTAGTTGAGGATCATACGATTATTCCAAGATGTTTTCTGTGTATGGGGCTCACTAATTCTTGATCACAACTGATGATTTAGAATGCTACCGTAATACATAATTGCATAGAATAAAAAGTACCATATGCATTGACTGATGAACAAATAGGCTGGATCCTACAGTTTTAGTAAAAGATCAGCTTGCTAACCACAAGATGTATACACTTCAGCTGACAATAGATCTTGATAAGCTAAAAAAAAAATCAGAATTAGCTTGTCAATAGCAGAAATGAGCCAATAGTAGAACAACTGCTATCCACTTCTAATCATAGTAATGGCACAATAGACAATATTCATTATCCACCTGTCAAATTTTGGTGTGAAAAAAAGCAGTAATAGATCAAGGATAATACAACAATAATGGTAACAATAATAGTAAAAACAAGAGCAGTAGGAAAACCAAAAAACATCACCTCCTAAAATTAGTGACATAAATCAATGAGTGTTTTCTTCTGTCAAATCACATTAAGATACACTGTATAAGACATAATAACCCAGAGTATCCTAACACAACATGACATCCTGGGTTTACTTCATGAATTATAATTTAAAGACTTGATTTTTTTCACCCATTGGATACTTACTGTAACACAATATGTTCAGGGATTTTCTCCAGGTTTCTTGGTAAGACACTCACCTGCCTACATCCTAGGAGAAAAAGCAGTTCTTTCCTCTTCCCCTTCTTTCATAGAATCGTTATGGTTGGAAGAG
>NW_009635150.1:0-4731 GCF_000690535.1 Cariama cristata
GTTAGGCATTGGAATGGGCTCCGCAGGGATGTGGTGTTCAAAAAAACATTTAGATGGGGTGCTCTGAGACATGATTTAGTGGGCACGGTGGTGTTGGGTATACGGTTGGACTTGATGATCTTTGAGATCTCTTCCAACCATAACGATTCTATGATTCTATGAGTACATCGGTTGTCCTTTTGTGGCATTTTAACTTGATTCCCAAGGCTATGGTGAACCCATAATACCAGAGGTGTTCCATTGCCTATTTCCAGGTACGCTTCAGCTTTGAAGCTTTTACCTGAAGTTTGGTACTATCCTAGTCAGAAAGATGAAATGATACTTGAACAAGTAGTACAATAAATAAACTGCATTCCTGTACCAGAAATTTCATCCTGCTTTGTAGAAAGCATCAAGAGATGCCTTTTTCTCCCACTCCTGCTGGGTTTCATCCTAAAGAGAAGTTGCAGCATACAGAGTGTAAGACCTGCATAGAAAAATTAGTGTGTTATTTATGAAGCTGAAGGAAAATATAAAATTTTTTAATCCTCTATGGCCAAGTTATTTGTATCGACAGTTGTACAGGGAAAAAAAACCAACCAAACAACACCCATCAAAAAAACCCTACACCACCACTCTTCACCCCTAAACATGTCTTTTTCAGAGTTTATTAGCCTTTAGAGGACAGCCATTTCCTCATGGCTCCAGGATGCCAGCCTTAGCCTGCATCTAGGACAATGAAGGAGACAGTAGAAATACTTTCACCTCTTCTTTGAAGAAGTGGAAAGTATTCATGTACAGTCTATCATAGCATATGTAAAAGGACAGAAGAGTTAGCTTTACAGGTTACTAGAATCAAGGGATTTGAAAGGCTGAAGTATATGATGAGGTGACTGCCAGGGAAATCAGAGTTTGCTGGAAGCCTAGGAAATGGGCTTAAAATCACTTGTGCCTATTGAGTTAGTGTATTGGGAAACAGGGAGATGGTCTGTTTTTCCCTGCTTGCAAGTAGTGAAAGAAAAACAGTGAGTTTTAAAGTTCTGCGTTATTCAGGTCTTTGGATAATTAAATAGCAAGATTAGAAAATAACTAGCAAGGCCAAAAGAACATGATGTTTTGGAAATAAGGGTATCTTCAGTAGTCTCTCTAGATATGAAGGAGTGGTTCTCATTCACTGCAATGTTACAGCAAATTTAAACATGTCAGTTTGTCAGTCTATATTGCAAGGAATCTCAATGGAAAAATACACAAACTAAACACAAGAAAAGAAACGTCACCCCCCACCCCAACCCCCAACGTCCAGGCATGTCTACCTATAAAATTATTTTAAGTAATTCTAAAGAATTTTGCTAACAAATGCAAAATTAGATCAAATATGTTTTCTTCAGTGTTTTAAAATCATCTGCTGATTTGGCAAACGAACTTTAGTACACTGTGTGCCAGAAGTTGGGCAGTCGGAGAATGAGAATTCAGGAGAGTATCTAGTCTTATGTTGCCCATCTGGTACATTTAGGAATATGGCTTTTTTAAAAGAATTGAGAATTATTCGTGGTTAGTAGAGAGACAGCTCCAAGTTTTATTTTCCGTGGGGAGAAGTAAGAGAGGAAGATCCTGAATATAAGAATAACTTACTCTAAATTTGCTATTTTGCTGCTTGTACTGGGGGAGTTGGGAGGGGCAGGTGGGAGCAGGGGTTTTATATCATCCATGGTAGTGAAATAAAAGATAATTGATCTACTGCTGCCTCCTGAGTCTCTAGCTTTACTATAATGTATCATCATACAGAGGTCATAAATTTATCTTAAATGTAGGCTGCTATTCTATTTAAAGTTTTCTATTCAAGTGTTTATAGTATTTTTTCTTAAATATATTGTCTTATTAAAGATACTGAATAGGATCTGTCTCTGCAGAATAAAATGATCTCTGTGTATAAGAGAGGATGCAAACAGAATGGAATTTCCATGCAGTTAAGGTCTTGAATGTGGAATTTGAGTGTACATATCTGAAATTCTGAAATAAGTTTAATACAGTTCTCTTCTGGGCTCAAAGAAATTTTTGTAACACAGAAAAAGCATTGTAGAAGTAATTGTGGGTTTTTTAGATGTGGACTTGCATGTAAAGGCTGAATATAGCTTTATTTTTGCAAAGGGATGTGCTTTGAGTGACAGTCATCATGTATCAACCAAAAGTAACTGGACAGACAACACAGAATTTACAGTCCAGGGTGGTAGGGGATGAGGGGGGAAAAAAAGCAAAGCAACTTTTACATGTTTATGTTACACTGTAGTTTAACATTACTCTGGGGACCTGACCACATTCCAGCCATGAATTAGACATACGTGAAAACCACCTGAACCTTGGTAATTGTCCAAGACAGCATTGTGAACACAGCAGCTGCCCCCAACCTTCCTAGTGTTCCACACTTAGCAATTTTACCATGCTCTGGCATGTTTAGCTTTATGTAAATTAGTATGGCATGCATGTCTTCAAGAAGTAGCATTATTGGCTATCTTTTTTTTCCAGAGAAAGGCATTTAGGAACCTGTCTTGCTGTTCACACTCCTCTTCCTTTACATTGTTTAAGGAATGTCGCTAGAGCAGGCCTAGAGATACCTTACTCTAAAAATTTAAGTTCTTCCAAAGGGTTTGAGGATGAGTGCCTGGAAGACTCTTATGGGCTTGATGGAGTATCCTAGCTGTGCCAATACACATGTATAAACAGAATAAAAAAAGCAAAACCCACAAAACCCCCCTTATCTTGTTTCCTCTGCCTGGATCAGTTCTGATAATTCAGCAGTGCAAGCTATTGTCATTGGTGAAAGCGATGAGGAGGCATTATCCATTTAAACAGATCAGAAGGCTAACATACAGTATAAAATAGGATTCATTACTGTCTGAACCTTACAGAATTGGCATGAGTTTTTAGCTTTCAGATTAGAAACTTAAAATTTTGAATTTCACAAGTTAACTCAGAATTGTAATGGGTTCAAAACTATAAAAAAGCAGTTTACATCTTAATGCAGCTGCTTTTCCCATATATAAACGCTTATTCTGCAAAAGTCTTTCATCTTAATTGTGAGTAAATATTTTATTACTATGTAAATGTATGTAGTTTACCCACATCGTTAACAAAATGAGCACAAAATATATTGCCAATACTGTAGTTTATTGTAAATCTAATTATATTGCAATAGTTATCACAACCAATAAGAGTGCATATTTCTTTAAAACTCATTAGAAAATCTTGAAAATCTCCATATGGAAGTATTTTCTGGGTTTTTTTTTCTGTGTTTTAAATGAAAACACTGTTTAACTTTGTCCTGTCAGATTTGTAACTCGACTGACATATTTGCATTAATCCTCACATGGACAGTACAAATGTTATCTATTTTCCCTTACAAAAACCCACCAAACAGTCTTTCCAATAAAGATTCAACTTCCGTTTTTCATTGTGTAAACTTAAGAAGGGAGCCCCCAGCATACTCATAACTTAAAACCCTGCAAGTGACCATCATTGGGAAAGCAAACTTTAAAACTTTCAGTGTGTAGAATTGGATAAAAGACCTTTGAAAATTTGAAATGGAGACGTGAATCTGCTTACTAAGCTAGAAGTAGATACTTGTCAAGGAAAGTAACTTCGAAGAAAAATCAAAAATTCCAGTGGAGTTTGTTTTCAGAAACGTTTTTGTAAACGTTTTATAAGATCTTTAGATTAGTGATTTCCTTCATAAAAGCAAAGGTTTTCTAGGAAGGGAACTTTTCTGCATAAACGAAGTGGAGAGAGTAGAGAATGACAAGCTATGTAAGTATATTAAAATTGATGTTTTATTAGATCTGTAACAATGATGGAAGGTTACATTTTTTGAGTTTTACTTCTTGAGAAAGGTAGATTTCTTCCACAAGTTTCCAAGCTTGTATATTTTTGCCTTTAGTAAAAGACAGACAGACAGAAAGCCAGGCTTCTGTAATGCTCATATACAAGGAAAACCAAGTTGCAAGGAATTTCACAATTGTGACACTCTGAGAGTGCAAGAGGAGCAACTGATGTGACATACAACAGCTTCCAAAAGCTTTGGGATATCTGTTTGCAGAACTAGATGAAAATATATTTGCAATAGTTGCTCCTTAGTCTTTAAATGATTGGGTGTTTTAGGATATGTTTTTACTAAATAAGCCAGAGGCTCCTAAGCTGCTTGACAATGACTAGAGTACGGAGTACCACCTTGTGCACAAATACTTGGAGGGCAGCCTTGTGCCGAGCTGCAATTCCAGCTCTGATCAGGAGGGTGTTACTGCTGCCCTCACACCTGGTCAGATCCTGGTTGATCGGAAACCAGCTGCAGCTAGGGATGCTCTAAGACTTTTCGAAGGAGGAATGAACATTCAAAAGGAAGGGTGGATGGTTCAGCATTGTGCAGTGAATTCACTGGACTCTAACGTACTGCTTGCTTTGAATAACGAAAAGTGCCGTTTTTAATGCTGATGGTATGCAGAAATCCCAAATTAAAGCAAATTATATATTTAGGTAAGAATTCTTAGTTATTATAATTAATTCTTGATTATATATTTATATAAGAATACAGGTTGTGATAGATATTTTAGTTTAAGCTTTCAGTTTAAATTTTCAGCTTTTGCAAAACCGCTTTAAAGTAATCTTTGGGAGACTTGTGGCGTGTATTCTTGAGCTCTGAAAATATTTTGATGGCCGTGCTTGATCCATATTGGCTGGGAGGGCAGTTGTAGCAGAGGGCTG
>NW_009635150.1:4744-6435 GCF_000690535.1 Cariama cristata
AAAAGCTCTCTTTTTATGGTGGAGCTGCTTTCAGGCAGGTCCTAATAGCTGCTTGCCCAGAAGTTGAGACCAGGATGGACAGATTAACTGAGGGAAGAATGTACATAATTAAAGTTGCTTTCGTATTCATGCAAACTGAGCCTATAAGTTTGCCTTTGTGTCTTCTATACTTCTAAGGGTGCAGAGTGGGATGGGTGCACAGCAGGCTGTAGTTTCATTTATTTTGCAGCAAGAGGGCTTTTTGGTGTGCCTGTTGTTTGGAGATAATTTTTTTCTTCTCACATTCCTCACAAACAGGTATCTAGCTGTAAACTCTTTCGTTTGGGAACATAGCCCATATGGCTTCCACAGGTCTCATATTTGTTAGTGATTTTCTTTCTCTGTGCTTTTTATGAATTGAACGAATACCTGTTGGGGAGGGGGGCCAAACCTGTTTAAAACGTTTCTGTGTGAGAAGAAGTGGAACTTGATTTGGAGGCACTGCCACTGCACAGCACTTATGGTTTCAGTAATTGAAGTCTGGCCATACTAGTTTTAGAATTTGATTGTGAAGAAAAATAGAACTACATGACTAGAATATGAACAGCAGAGCAATCCCCCATCTTCAGTAGGGCTGAAACAGTAGTGTACTGGGGTGTCAGCTCTAGGATCTATTGCAATGAAGGATTCTGCCAGTGGCAGATGTGACTTGCACAATTTTCTGTAAATCCAGATTTGTCAGTGTTTCTGAGTGAAAAAATCTTATCTGATGGAGAGAAAAAGTTGTCTCAGTTTTCTCTTCTGCTCTGCAAGTTGTGCTGATTCTGGTGATAGGAAAGGATTGTACTATGTAGGGAAGGAGCTGAGTGTAACTCCAGATGGTGAGTAGGACCCCAATTATACTTAGTTGCCTTAATTCAGTCTTAAACAAAGGGACGTTTGTGCATATTTGCTCTGATGAGCTGTGCCAAAACAATCATTACTCTCCGGGGAGTTAGAGATCAGGTGAAATTCCATATTTCAGCCGTGTAACATATCCAGAACTGAGGTTGATTCCTTAGTAATCTCCCAGTCCTGCCTCCCCCCCCCCCCTTTTTTTTTTTTTTAAAGTGTTGGTTTTGATAGAAGCTGACCAGTGAGTTTAAAAGTGCCTGAAATTTGGGAAAACAGAGAGGAAGGAACAGACAAGTAAATACTAAAAGCTATTACATAAATCTCACTTATGTGGGAAACTACACTACAAAAATGACTTTACTCTCATTTCAGTTTGGATCTGGTGGTTAAAATGAAAGATTGCCAGCAAATGCTATTTTGTTCTGTTGTGCTCTGCGAATGGTCATGGTCCACAAGTGTGATGGTTTGTACTTTTTTGGAAAACAGTAAGCGTGATCTGTAAATCAGCTACAGCACTGAACTGGGTTGGGGGCGATGGTTGTTACCATGTGAAGCAGGAAACAGCATGATAAAAAACCTGTCCATATGCTTTTCAAGGAAAGTGGGATAAGACTGCAACAGACTAGGTCACCTCCAAATAATCTGTTGCACTGCCTTCCATAATCATTGAGTATCAGTGTATAAAGGAAGCAGTAAAAAACTCAAAAGGAAAATGGGATTTAGAAAGGAATGTGGATCTCAGTTTGCAGTGCTCATTTGATCAGATGCTCATGGAGGGTGGGAGTGGCTATCAAATGGATTAGTCAGCACAGTATTAC
>NW_009635150.1:6466-15914 GCF_000690535.1 Cariama cristata
GAAAGATGCAGTCACGGAGACCCTTGAGATTTGCTGAGTTTCTTTAATGGGGAAGAAGATTCAGGACACTAAGGACAGGTGGAGAGCAGAGGAAACAAGGAACAGATCCTCTTATGAAGTGCTCTTTGCAGCCCTTTGTACTTCTCTCATATCTTTTTCCAGTGTCTCTCTGCCTTCTTACTTACTGTTCTTTCTTACTTTTTGAATTTGCTTTCTTGGTGGGAGAACTGGAAGAATACTAATCCAAAGGTAACTGCATGTTTCTAGCATGCAGGAGGAATATAGCTGAAGAAAAGTGAGTGTCTGAAGGTTGTTATATAGCCACTTAATAAATGCAAATTCCTATCACGTGGTAGAGAGGAGCAGTCTCCTAATTGTTTTTCCTATCTTCTGAATGTGTACCATAAACATTAAGTGTATTGCGTGCTGTCATTCCCAATTTACTGCTCTTTTGAATGTTGGCTGCTATTTGCCCATACTGAAGTATTGAGTGAGGTTGATAAAGATGGTGTGTACCATAACAATCCTGGCTCTAAGAAGCAGCAAAATTAAATTCATGGGCTTCTTCATTGTTAGCTTTCTCATATCAGTTGAGTTTCTATTGTTACCTTGTTGTTAAAACTGTTGCTGCCTGTTGCCCAAGGCATAGTCAAACAGGAGACTACTGTAGAGTCCTCTTGTTATGTACAAAAGCATGCTGATTTAACATGTCTGTATTTGGATACCTAATATTTTATTTGGCTGTTCTTTTGAGAGTTTACACTGATATTGTCCTCTCTAGCAGACGTGCTGTGTATTTTGTTTTCTAGGTAGTTATCACAGATTTCAGTCTTCTGTGTTTCAATGAATTCTTGACACAGGCAGTGGAAACTAATACTGATTTTAAAAACATGATGTCTAACATGTTGGACCAGAGCAGTCTTTCATCCAAGGACCAAGTCGAGGCCAGTAGTGTGACCATCTTTCAGAAAAACTAAGCTTATAGAATCTCTCAATGTGATTCAGACAGCAAAACTAATGTTACAGAGTGAGTCTGAAACACAACTCTGCCTCCAAGGAAGAGCTTAGCGGTCGTTTACTCTGGTTAATGTTGACGCTTATTTTGAGAAGGTAAAGTTATATAATCAGCAATAAAGAGGTCTTGATGTACTTTTTAGGCAATAGAAGACTACTTCATGCAAGTAATCCGTAACTTCATCTATACAGGCTTCTTACATGCTAGATTCTTGTTCATCTGCCATGGCTCAGGATACTGTGTCATGTTAGATGATTTCAATCTCTATGTTTAGATATTCTTGTTTGGTAGAAGGGGCTTCTTGCTACAACTAGAATTAAGATCGCACGTATTTAAATTTCTTGGAAATGTGTTTCGCTTAGTGCAAAGATTATATGACAACAAAAAGTAAGGTACCTTTATAGTCTTTCTGTGATAGTTTTTCTGGTCTTTCTTTAAACCTGTCTTTGGACTTGAAAATATCACTGCTGCCTTCCAGAGATGAAGCTTCATTATATTATAACTATTACTTTGTTAATTTTAATTTTGAACTGTGAGAGGGATAAAATGAATTGAATCAGTATCCCCTGTGATCATCCTCTGCTTCAACTCCACTCACAGCCCCAGTAAACTTCACATGGCTGAAGCGATACATATAAAGCTATATTTTTGTTTACGCATGTGTGCATATACATGAACACATGTGGTAGTAGACCAGAAGTGTCAGAAATCTTGGCCTGTATTACAGTTGATGGTTCGATTCCTCTAGGTCCCCTCTGCTTCTGTATTTTATTGTTCTGGAGTTCAACAAGCTGTTTCCCAAAAGGATCCATGATGCTTAGCGGTATTTAAACACTTGGATTAACTGTGTGGCTTAGTGTGCTTTTATTTCCACTCAACAGCAGAGTACAACACCTGGTATGAGTCAAAAATAATAGTTTCAGCCATTTAGTAAGACAAACAAGTTCCTGTCAGGAAAGACCTAAAAGTCTACTTTGACAGAAATGATGTTTCTACTTAAGTTGAGTTTATGGAAAAGTCAGCATGGTGAGTTTGCCACTCAATGTCACCAATTGACTTAATGTGAAAGTCTGTTATGTGAATACGTTTCTTGTCAGGTGGTATTGCCATCTCTTAAGTCCTAATATGCCAGGTCAGTCTTGTTACTGCACAAACAGAGAGCAAACCAAACTCTAAGCTAGCATCAGAAAATGTGTAATTTCTTACAAAAGTAAAAACATTACTTAGCAGTTGATGCTTTGCCGTGTTTATTCTGCTTTGGTATTCTCAGAACAGGTACATGGAAAGACATAATCAAGTCCCACCTGCTAATCTGAATGAGAAGACACACTGCTCTTGTCTTTCTCTCTGCAGCTGGACTGTAAGACTGAAATTTCACACAAAAGTGTGCATCGACAGAGTACAGTTCCTTCTTGGTGATCTCATTCCCTGGGTTCAGGCTATCTTCTCCACACACCTGATAAAGCACTCTAGAAGCAGACACAATTACATGCATTAATTGAAGGACAAAGAGCTAAGATTTCTGATACCTGAAAAAAATCAACTGTTTTAAACTAACTTTTCTTTTACTTGTATGGGTTTTTCTTGAAAAAATAGTATGTTCTCAATCCAGGTTGAAGGATTGCAGTATGAGTGGTTGTTGTACTTAGGACAAGTTTACTTAAAATAGAAACAACTGTCCCAGGATATAAGAACAGTGTAGTGATACATTGCAAAAGCAACTGCAGTTGTGATAACCATGGTTTTATTTCTTTTTATGGTATAGTAAAGATTGAGGTGAAAGTCTTGGGCAGTAGAATGATTCAGTACTTCTTTCCTATTGATGTGGTGGATACCTGTCTTCTGTTTCAAGGCCTATTTTGTCAGTTTCTGACAAATACAGATTTGGCAGTTACGTGGGCTGCAAATTCACTCTGGCTTTTCTGAAGATAACTTTGGAAAAAGAGTAGGTTACTTACTGTTTTAATTTTCAGACGTAAGTGTGTCTGCAGTGTTTTTGTCCTTCTCTACAAATAATCTGAAGCTAACAGCAAGCATATGTCACATTTTGAGATATCTATTCAGAACCAAGAATGCGCTAAACATACTTTAAGATTTGAAGCCTTACCATGTCACCTGGATGTCATACAAGCAATGCATTTGACAAACAGATCCTGTTGGAAACTTTGTTCTACCATGTGTATGAATGCCTCTTTTTTTAAAATACAAATAATACTGAGACTGAGGGCCTGATCTTAAGTATGTTACAAAGTACAAGTACTTTAATATTTGGTAATGAGCAGTGGGAATTGTTAGTGTACAGTGTCTCTATAATGCTGCTTGGTGAGCTGCCTGCTAAGCTACAATATGAAATGCTTTAAGAATAGAATAGTAAAAGAATTCACATTGTGTAAGAGTATTTCTTTAATGAAAACTAAATCTAAAATGAAATATCAGAGAACCAGTCCACTGGTTGCTAAATGAATTAGAGTTTTTATGGCTAGTGGGTTTATGTGCATCATTCTTATGCCTCTGATGGAGTCTAATAACTTAAGACTGTTTCCCTACCTCTCCCTGTATCTTGCAGGCATACAGGAGTTTCCAGAAAATATAAAAAACTGTAAAGTCTTGACAGTTGTTGAGGCCAGCGTAAATCCAATTTCAAAGTAAGTTTGTAATTTTTTTGATGTTTTATATTTTGTGCAGACACTGCTGAGTCTCAGACTTGCCCCAGACATGCACCAGCCCTTGAAGGCAAGGAGCAGAGTTACCTGAGAAGTACCTTCATTAACCTCATTGCACTGTGATAGAGTATAGCTATATCATTGAAGTATTTTGTCCAAGTTAATAGGCTCTGTGGGCAATTCTGCGTTATTCCATGTGGCTTTCTCAGCTTTTTTAAGTCCATCACTTTTCTGTGAACGTAGACAAATATGCAGAGAGTATTCTTTCTTAATAAAAATGATTAATTTTACTCTGAAGCCTTGTCTTGGTTTTGACTAAAGCAGGACCAATTCTCCTTTCAGTAGATTTTCCTTCAGTTAATTTTCTTCTCAGTGACTGCACTTTCTGAAGTTGACTACATGTTTTTTCAGACAGCATCTGCTTTTAGAATTGATAATGCTTGATGTTTGTAGTTGTTACCAAGGTAATGGTAGGATTGGTATGCAGAAAAGCCCATATTTATATTTATCCTTGTGGGAACCAAGATCACTGCTGGCTTTCTTGTGGTCCACAAGTGAAAAGGTGTGAAAGGGTCGCACCTGTGGGAAGGAGCAGATGGGACAGGTGACCAAAAACTGACCAACGAAGTATTCCATCTCGTATATGTGGATACTCCGTATAAAGCTAAGGGATCACAGAGGTCGGCCCTTCTTTCATGGCTGGCATCACTGTAGAACTCTGCTCATTCTCCTGCCTCTGCTCCCAAACCGTGTATTCCTGAATCCAGTTCCCATCTGCTACAGAGTCCAGTCCGGGTCGTCCCCGTGCTCACCCTGGATTGCGCCACACGCAATCCCATGATCGTTTATTTCTATTAGTAGTAGTATTAATATTATTATACTCTTTTTTCATTGTTATTGTTTTATTAAAATAGTTTTAATTTTTGAACTCATAAGTCTCTCTCCCTTTTCTCCTTCCCTTCCCCCTCTGGGGAAGGAAGGCGTTAATAGAGAGCATCTCTCAGCCGCTTTAATTGCCAGCCCAGCCTTAAACGGTGACAAGTGTGTACCACTGTTTTTCAAACTTAGCTTATATGAGTAGATTTCCCTGTCACCTTCTATAGTGACAAAATTAATTTGCTAGAAGTAGCACTGCCAGAGATACAAACTTTGCACAATATAACTTTTCTGTGGAAAAAAGGTGTTGCATATTTTTTCATTTATCTTATTGTCTCTCATGAATGCCTCCTGCACATTAGGTGTCAGGAGATCACAAATATATAGCAAGACTACATTTGCTGTTTGTAGTTTTTGTTACCTGTAGATATTGTCCTCAATACTTGAAAATAATTTTGAGACTAATCTTACAGAGAACAAGTACCTAGTGCAGTTTGGTAGAGATTCTGGTACTACCTTAATTTTAATGTTATCGATATGTAGGATTTCAATACTATACTGTTTAAGAAAATATCAACTTAATGCCCTGAATACCCTTGGAACAAAAGGCACTACATTATTTTATTTCTGTATAGGCTACCAGATGGATTTTCCCAACTGTTAAACCTAACGCAGCTGTACCTGAATGATGCTTTTCTTGAGTTTTTGCCAGCCAATTTTGGCAGGTAAGTTGAATTTGAAATGTAGTATCTACATTTAATTTTAAATTTATGCAGAGCAGTTTCTGCTCCTTCTCAAGCAAAATGAAGGAGGGGAAAAAGTGTACATTACCAGTCCATTTATGCCACATACTAGTTACAGAAAAAAAACAAAACACCTGAATCTTTATCGCCCTTTTTTAATTGGGCTTTTGAAGGACAGACAGAATGCTTATGAAAAGTGAAGAAATAAAACTTGTTTACATACTTGCTTCTTTCACAGCACAAGTCTGGTAAGTATGGGAGACTAGTATTTCTGAAATAAGAATTGTTTGTCATTTAATAATTGGAGTGAAGCAAATTATGACATGTCTAATTCCAGTTGTGCTCTCCTGGATGCACAGATTCCTTCATGCACAGCTATAATTCTCAAGTGCCTTGTTGTCAGGAATCTTTCTGAAAGACTTAGCGTATTTACGGTGTGCTGACTAAGCAAAATTGTTTTGTGTAATAGCTTAAATATAAGACAAATACTAAACCCTTACCTGTAAAATGGATTAAGTCTTGGGAGCAAAACTGTGAAAGGATAAATGCTGTTTTCCCCTCTCTTCATTCTTATTTTATGCTCTCTTTTCCTAGATTGTCGCTCTCTTGCCCCATCCCATCTCCAGCAAACCTCTCTTTCAGGAAATACAGCTGTTAGTTAAATAGGCATATTGCTCTGTGAAAGTAGTTGCCTTAGGTTGTATGGTTGTAGTTGGATCAGCACAGTTTATAAGAGTTTAGAAAAGCCCCCAAATAGAGTGCTGCAGAAGTTTGGCAGATTAGGAGATGTACACTGAAAGATGAGCAAAGGCGCAGTCCGTTACTGACCATCAGTTTATTAGTCATCTACGATCGGAGTTGTTGGCATATTCTTCTCTGTCCAGTTAGTAGTCATTCCCTGATGAAAAATTAAAAGCACCAGATCTCTTACTCAGCTGACAAAAAAGCCGCTTATGATGCAAGAGCATTCATTTTTGTGCTTTTTTCTAGTACACAAAGTTTGCCTTTCAAAAGCCCTCATTAAGGTTGAAGGAGGAGTATCTGGAAGATGCATAGTCTTTACTCGTTGGCATTTTGATGATTGCCTATACATTTTTCTGTTCTTTATTTTAATAGTCTAACCAAAAGGCAAGATTTTCTTAGTGAAAAAACAGGCACTACAGATGAAATTGAAGACTTCAGGTTGACACAGTTGGTCTTATAAGTAGTTAATCTTACACATAGTTTAAAAAAGCCTCATGATAATTCTTCATCACTATCCGCTTCTGTAATGCTTAACGGTTAGGGAAATGGTGAAGTCATTAATTACTAACAACTTAAGAATATATCAGTTACTGAAGGCAACTTGAAAGCCAATTATCCAGTGTAGTGTTTCTCTTAAAAGCTATGAAGAATTTAGCCTTAGTTTTTAAAATACAAATAGTGACTTGCAGCATCCTACCTTGTAGCTAGGAGAATGAAACTGAAATTAAGACTTTTCTCATCAGCTGTTTTTAAATGTATTCGAAGTATTCATATAAGTTTACCTGCTAATAATGGTATTGCAGAGAGTAAATACTATTCTATAGGAAGATAATGTTGAGATCCAATAAATTAGAAAACAATTGGTAAAAATGTCGTTTCAACGTAAGGTTGCAAACCCTTTGACATTGAGTATTTCTGTTCTGTAAGCGATCAGGCTGCTCTGCAGCCCCACAACTTTACAACTAGGTATAAACACTTGCTAGTGCAAATGGTCTTTCAACTTGTACTTCAGAATATGGGAATAATTTTTAAAAACAAACAAACAAAAAAGCTCTGGTAGAAGCTTTTGGGATATTTAGAGCATTGTTGGTTATTCCCATAAAAGACAAGCCTTCAACTTCTTCCAGTTTGGTGCATTAATTATATTGTATATGGCCTTGTATATATTACTTTTTATTACATGGGAACATATGAAGTAGCTGAGTTCTGTTGCCTGTTTTTATTGGCAACTATAGGCAATAATGCCTCCTAAAAACTAAGCCAATGCCATATTAAAGCTAGGAAGGTTTTTATGCTCCATGTGTCAGGGTCTCTGTTCCAGCAGTTCAGGTCAGAAACCTGGTTTCCCACCTCAGCTTCTCTCTGATTGTTCATTTTAATTTGTTCCACGGTTTAATTGCTGTCATCTCTCATGGGTGTTGTCCTTGATTCTCTCACCTGCTACTTTTATGTGTTCTCATATCCCTCTTCTAGTTTGTTAGACTAAACAAAATTCTGTTTCCTTTTGGTATGGCAGGTTTTTCTTTGTGCCTGATGATATTAATATAATCTTGGAACGAGTTTGACTTTGAATTCATCATCATCTTTTTGACAGAGGATGACAACATATATAGCTATATTTAGAATTCAAATTGAGATCTCTTCGTGGCTTGTACAGTGTCATGATTATCTTCTTGCTTCTCTTGGAAACATCCATGGCTATGCTCTACTGTTCCGCTAGCCTTTTTTGCAGCTACTTAGTGTTGTTTTGCACACGATCAACTAATGCATTGGACAGCTCAGTTCAAAATGGCTGATGACTCTAGAAGGAAATCATGAGTACTTGACTTGGTGCTATGGCATCTGGTCCCTTTTCTATTTTTTTTTCAGTCCTTAGGATTGTACAGATTTTTTCCCTGCAGCGTCCTAATAATCCACAATATTGTCTGTGACTGTCCTTTGTGGCGTCAGCCAGCTTAAACATTTTTCCTATCCTTCTAAGATTGCTGTTAAAAAATATTGAACAGAATAATCCCCAAATGGGTCTTCGAACACTTCTGTCAGTAACATTCAGCCTGATGCTTAGGAAAGAAAACTTCATGTAATGAAAACTACTTTTAGTATATCCGTGCAGCTTTTTATTACATTTACCTCCATGTCTCGTCTTCAAGATTTGTGCTAAAGCTTTGCATACTATTGAGGTCAAGATTATCCAGTCTTTTTTCCCCTTCTTTATGAACATTACAGACTTGCCAACATTACATACCAGTCCAGCCTTTTAGACTTACTAAAAATCACTAGACTTTTGATTAAACGTGCCAGTTCCTTTGGAATTCTGAGGTGATAAAGTATTTTTTTCCCCTCCACTCCTAAATTCTAATTTGAGCGCATTAATATTGGCACAGATTCTAGAGTTAGCCTTTATGCCAGTGCACAGAAATCTGAGAATTGCTTATGCTTACTTAAGGAAACCATATCTGTTGTATCTAGATACATCATGTATATTTACATTTAAATATACAAATATATGAGCAGAGCATTCTCAACTTGAACCTAACTGCATGCTAATTTTCAGACAGGGCTTTAAAAGGGAAACATTATTTGCTGATGAGTGTTTAAGATGGGCAAGGAGTTTATCTTCATGTTATTCTAAAAACTCTGAGAAATGTTGTCTCTAATGGGGTATTACTTCCAGAGACTTTTTACTGTGATGTTGTAATGAATTTACTTTTAATCTTCTTTCTCAACAATTTGCCACTAGTATTTGCAATAGTAGGTATTTTTAGTAGTATCTGCTTTGGGATAATTTTCTACATAAATGTACATAGATAATGAAATTGGGAACTTAATTTAGTTACATATATGCAATTTTGCTCAAACTTTTGCAAATGCAATCTGCTGTAGGATACATATCTTTCAGTCCTCTTGCCTTTATATTTTAGTTCCAATTAAAAAAAAAATTCTGCATTAGCAAAACTGCAAAGAATGTGAAAAATAAAGAACATCTCTCAAATATTTTTAACTTTCCAAGGAATGACTGCTGTTGAACAGCAAGTTTCTAAGTGTGTCTCCTATATATTTCTTTTACATTTTAAAAATATTGTATAGTTAAAAGAAATCAGATTTAGGAAGAATATTGATCTTACCCTGGCAAGATGTTCATGTAGAGATTTTATTTAAAAGTTGAGCTACATTTTAAAAGCAGGCTGAGATGGTTATGTTAAATAACAATACTGCAACAATAATTTTGTTGAGACTGTTACACCAGGTATACTTAAAGTTGAATAATACTCTGTTACAGTTTTCTGTTTAGGTGATGTGTAAATATTTCTGTGGTTATGGGTTTTTCAAGTTGAGAAGTGAAACATTTCCATATGACACATCTTTGTGACAGAATGGCACAAGAAATACATACTCTGCCACTATGA
>NW_009635151.1:0-1864 GCF_000690535.1 Cariama cristata
CCTCAAACTGGCAGTTTTTTCCCCTCAAAGCAGCAGTTTTCCCCCAGAACATCAGTTTTTTTCCCCTCAAAGCAGCAGTTTAGCCCAAAGAATTAGTTTTTCCACTCAGAGCATCAATTTTTTCCCTCAAACTGGCAGTTTTCCCCCCTCAAAGCAGCAGTTTTTCCCTCAAAATGTTAGTTTTTCTCTTCAAAGCAGCAGTTTTTCCCCTCAAAGCGGCAATTTAGTCCACAGAGTTAGTTTTTCTCCTCAACGCAGCATTTTTTCCTGTCACTGTCAAAGCAGCAGTTTTTCCCCCAGAGCATCAATTTTTTCCCTCAAACTGGCAGTTTTCCCCTCAGAGCTGCATTTTTTTCCCCTCAAAGCAGCAATTTAGCCCCCAGAGTGAGTTTTTCCTCTCGAAGTGGCACTTTTCCCCTCAAAGCGGCAGTTTTTCCCCTCAAAGTAGCAGTTTTTCCCCTCAAAGCGGCAGTTTTCCCCTCAAACTGACAGTTTTTTCCCCTCAAACTGGCAGTTTAGCCCAAAGAAGAATTAGTTTTTCCAGTCAGAGCATCAGACTTCTTCCTCAGAATGGCAGTTATTCCCCTCAAAACAGCAATTTTCCCCCAGAGTGGCAGTTTTTCTCCTCAAAGCAGCAGTTTTTCCCCCAGATCATCATTTTTTCCCCTCAAACTGGCAGTTTTTCCCTCAAAGTGGCAGTTTTTCTCCTCAAAGCAGCAGTTTTTCCCCCAGATCATCATTTTTTCCCCTCAAACTGGCAGTTTTTCCCTCAAAGTGGCAGTTTTTCTCCTCAAAGCAGCAGTTTTTCCCCCAGATCATCATTTTTTCCCCTCAAACTGGCAGTTTTTCCCTCAAAGTGGCAGTTTTTCTCCTCAAAGCAGCAGTTTTTCCCCCAGATCATCATTTTTTCCCCTCAAACTGGCAGTTTTTCCCTCAAAGTGGCAGTTTTTCTCCTCAAAGCAGCAGTTTTTCCCCCAGATCATCATTTTTTCCCCTCAAACTGGCAGTTTTTCCCTCAAAGTGTCAGTTTTTCCCCTCACAGCAGCAGTTTAAGCCCAGAGAGGTTTTTTCCCCTCAAAGCGCCGATTTTCTTCCTCAGCGTGGCAGCCCCGTGCTGACGTCTCTGTCACAAACTGGCCGTTCCTCCCCCAAAATAGCGTTTTCTTTCCAAAAAAATGGCATTTTTTCCTCAAAATGGTATTTTCGTCCATCCAAAAATCGATTTGTTTCTCTTAAAAAGTATTTTTTTTTCATAAAAATGTCTGTTTTATCCTCTGAAGCGGCAGATTCTGTGCCAGAAGGTCACACTCTGCAGCAAAGTGTTGGTTTCCCCCCAAAACAAAGCATGTTTGCCCTGAAATGGCTACTTTTGTCCTAGAAATGGCTGATTCCCTCTCAAAAACCCTCTTTTTTCCTGCAAAAAACTGCTATTTCTTTTCCTAAAATTGACCCTTTCCCCCAAAATACCTTTTCCCGGCAAAAAAAATGGCGACTTCCCCACAAAAGGAGGCTGCTTGCCCCCCAAACGGCAACTTTTCACCCCAAATCTCTCCTTTCCCCTCCCAAGATTTCCCCCTAGAAGTTGCTATTTCCCCCCAAAATGGCTGTTTCCCCTTAGAAATGGCGATTTCTCTCCCCAAAACGCCTTTTTTTCCTGAAAAAACCCGACCGGTTTTCCACCAAATAGCTGTTTTCTCCCCCAAAATGGCCGTTTCCCCCCCAAAATGTGCAAAAAACGTTTACGTTGCCCCCTAAAATGGCTGTTTTCTCGCTAAAATAGCTCTTTTCTCCCAAAATACGGCTATTTGCCCCCTAAAAATGCTTTTTTTTGGTGGAAAATAAAGTATTTTGCCCCCCAAATGGC
>NW_009635152.1:0-12159 GCF_000690535.1 Cariama cristata
AGGGGAAAAGCATGAGGAGGAAGGAGAGGCAAAGTGTTATGGACAGACCACAACTCCCATTCCCCAGGTAGAAAGGCCAGGAGTGGAGTGAAGTTGAGCCTGGGAACAAGCAGTGGGCGGGGTAAGGTGGTTTGAGGTTTGTCTTTGCTTCTCACCATCCTTATTTTAATAATAATTTAAATTAATCTTCTCCAAGTTTAGTCTGTTTCACCTGTGACAGTAATTGCTAAGCAATCTGCCTGCCTTTATCTTGACCCACAAGGTTTTTTTCTTATTTTCTCCCCCCATCCTGTTGGGAAAAGAGGAGAGCAGGTTGGTGAGTATCTGGTAGCCAGCCAAGGTCAACCCACCACGGTTGCACTTTCAGCCACAGGAGTTTCGTTCTTCTATTGCAGCCCTTAATTAACTGCACAATGGTCACAACAGAATTTCAATTATTGCACAAATAATTATCAAGATGCAAAATGCTATTTAAATGAGACAACTTAACTCCATATTTACCTCCAAGGCCTGCATTCTCCTTAACAGCATTTTATGCTCCTCGTTCTTGATTTTTTCTTCATAAAATTCCCGAAATGTCATTTTGTAGACTAATTTCATACCATGCTTCTTCGCCATTCTGTCAAAATAATAAGCTTAATCAGAGAAGCCACAAAATTATTGTTATATTTATTTTCAAAGGAACAATTTTAAGCCACAGTGACATCTTATGGCATTCGTTAGAACTACTCTCCTTCTTGGATTTGGTTTTTTTATTAAAGACATTTAGATGAAAAAACCTGCACTACCACCACAAACTGTACTTTTTTTAATTAGGTCAACAAACATCTACACAGAAGTAATTTACACACATTTTAACAGAAAAACGGCTCTTCTCTCAATACACAGAATTAAGTGCTATTTGAACTTCCAGACAGACTACGCTATTTCCCCTGCAGTATCACCACCCTGTCACATCAAATATTATGGATATATTTAGAGAACTTCTTTCTACTTGATTTAGTGCCTTAAATCTCAATTATATGTAGATACTGTGGTCATACAACACTGAAGTTACAGGTGTCAGTGACAGATGCTGGTATTTTTCAGAGAATTCAAATGAAGTCTGTGAAAACATACAGGTTTGAAGGGAAAGCTTAATACTGTTTAACAACCATACTAAGCTTGAATGGCAGGAAAAACCCCAACATGGAAACATTTGTCTGTACCTCAGGAGACAGGCTGGGAAAGGCAAATCTGAATTGACACAGAGGTAACAGCAAAATGTACGCTCACAGATGAAGATGATTTAGAGGAAGAAAAAATAAGCCGTATGAAAAATCCTATGAACAGCCAAGGAAAGATGGAGAAGACAAGAAAGAGGCACCATGGTGAAGAGGATATACAAGAAGGCTTGCCGAAGGACTAAAGAAAGGTAGAATGAAAAAACGTTTGCTGACAGATCCAATCTATCAGATACAGACATTCTCGTGTGAGACCTAGTTTAAGTCTTCACAGCTTCTGACCAGAGCACCTTCGGCTGAGTACAATGGGCAGATTACAGCTGTGGATGGAAAAGCAAGAAACCTCTGCATTTGGAGCAACAACAAAAATGAAGAACTGAAAAAATATGCTAAGAAAGCCAAAATACCATTTTTCTGCAAGTATCATACAATGACACACAAACTAAACAAACGCCTATTATGTTTCACAGCTTTCATTGTGTAATGAATTCAAAAATTAACTTACTCTTCCAGTAATGGAAAGTAAACCAAGAACTCAGGGACATCAACCACTTCTTCCAAGTGGAAATCATACTTGCAGCCAAACAAGGGATATTCTCCCTTCTTTTCAAATTTTACACTGTACACCTCATTCCCAAATGAATTTGTTTCTGAAGCTTCAAGTCGCTTTCTATAAAATGAGACATAAACAAACATTAATTGACCAGTTTTTAATTTAACAGGCGGAGAAAATGATGCATAAGAGGCCTGAAAGTGTTTTTCCCAGTACCACAGCATTCAGTGATCTCTGCAGTTTCCCACCTCCCTTATCTAAGGCAGCAATGAAACAATGAAATGAAGAGAAGCAGCATACTACGTTTTAACAGTTTGTCATTCCTATACAACATACCAAGGACTAAATGGACCTAGAAAATTAACCTTTAGCGCCGACACAGTCTACTGGGACAAGCCAGGCTTCTTGGAACAACCACAGCAAAACCCTGACTGTTATTCCCCAGGCTGTGGCTATTCTGCCACTACTTAAGCTGCTACAGAGGGTTTATGTATGAAGATCTATACCCTATACCAGAAGAGCCACAGGTGCAAGAGACAAGGATTAGTACAGATTTACCTGTTTGAGTCAAGTTCATGAGTGAGATTTTCCTGACTAGAATCCAAAACTGTTGCAAAAAACTTGCTTTTGTTTGCACAAACCTATCAGAGCACTGTAAGAATGACTATCACTTAACAATGCTTCACAGACTTTTGAAAGACTTATAGAAGTACTTACACAAGTTCAAAGCTATTTGGAGTCGTGCCAATGAAATACCCTCCAGGAGAGAGGTTCCCACAAGCATTTTTAAGCATCATGTCAGCCTGCTCATATGTTTCAAATGAGTAATGGTAAACAAATTGACAGCTGCAAATGTCAAAGTGTGTATCTGGATCATTGTATTTGGAAGACAAGAGATCCTGAAACAGATTAAAAAGAAAAAAATTTGTAAGAAAAGGTACAGAAACAAGCATGACTCATTTACGTCTTCCAACAAATACACTACTCCCATAATTCTTTGAAGTTTTTCCTTTCAGCCTCCATTCCTTCACAAGTTCAATAAGAACAAGATGAAAAGGGTAAGAGTAAGAAAAAGTCCTCTGCTACACAGAAAACCATACACAACATTTGGAAACAAGAAGAATACACACGCGTGTTTCAAAGTTACAATGTCCTCAAATTCTATTCATATTGTTAAGTAACACCACCCGAGGTTAGTTACCTAATAGTTTTGAGAGATACTTTACTGCTAAGGGTTTACAACCGGCCACCATTTAGCTGGAAATAATTACTATAATAAAATGAATTTTCAGTTTACTAAGTCTCTGTAATGAGAACTGACCCATTAAACATACAATTGAGAGGAAGAGGGATTGTTTTAAATATGGTGATTTGCACTGCTCACCAAGATGTATTTGTCTGTATTCTCACACACGTACATACGTACACGTGTGCCAGCATACTCCTCCCCACCCCAGACCGAGTAACCAGTAACTCTGAAGAATGTAGAGCCCTTGAAATTTGTCAGGTTAAAGCTTGCCACACTTCGACCCTGCACTCAGCAGTTCTCTAACTCTTCTTGATCAGGCTTCTTTTATACAGTACTAGGAGCCACCGTAAATTACACAGGAGCACACAGGTTCTCCCCAAGGCCCATCATATGCATTCTATGCTTAAGATATTTCATGCTTAAGAGTTCTACCCGAGTTTCTCTTCTCTCCCAGACTTCCCATCCACCCACTCGCTCTCAGACTCTACCAGTTCATGCCACATACTGTCAACGTTCTGTATGTGGCACGACAAAAACGGACACTTCACATACCCATAGCAATTTTATCTGTTTATTTACTTCCCCTCCACATTTTGAGAAAGATACAGGAAAATGAAAAACAGAGGTGGGCAGAATTAGACAAGCTGTGGGAATGAGATTTTGCACTATATACAACATAGACGGTAGAGATACAAAGTCAGGGAGATGAACTTTTGTGTGCATGGACGGCCAGAACCAGAGCATGCAACAGAAAATACATCTTCATTTAAGACTGAGCCGTAGAAGCAACACGAAAATATCCCTTTCTTTCCTGGCCAAGGCGCTTTCCCCTCTCCCCTGACTAATTTTGAGCCAAAAGAGATGATCTGGAACCTGTAACAGACTGTACCCTCAGAAGAACAAGAGGCAAGCAAGAATTCAAGCGAACAACCCCTTCCTGCAAGGCTGAGAAGAACAGGTTCAGCCTTTCCACAGATACGCTGGAACCAGGTAGGCTCTGTCCCCCCGCCTGCATCAGCAGGGCACTCTCAGCCTGCATTTCTAGGAAGCAAAAGCAGTGCGGGTTACAAGACTGTCTCCTAAGCCTCAGCAACACATTCACCAGTGCCTCCACACAGTCCAAGAAATCTGCTCTATCACACAAGTTTTGAAGATATCTATTACAGTAATTAAAATCCTGCTATAAAAAAAATACTGGGATAAGCAAAACGTACAAGTCAAATGAGAAAGTGTTGCTTATTCATTCCAGCATAAACACACAATCACCAAGAGAGTTTCCAAGATCGCATGCTGGCTCCCAGAACACCAGAGGTAAGTAATCACACCCTTCCCCTTGTCAAGTGAAAGAAACTGAAAGCACATTTATTATATGAAAAAAATATTCAGGTTTCAAGAACGTTACACTGAAAAACAGTAACAAAGCACATTTAACTGCATCTTATGCAACTTTTCTGTAACCCGTACGGCTGATTCTCCTGATAGCACAACAATCTGCTCTTAAAAACATAGATGCCAAAAATATTACAGCACTACCATCACTTTCCATACTTGCTTAACAAAGGAATGTTAAATATCCAAAATATTACAAAGCATAGGAACTGTACCTTGGTACTATCTGCTTGTATAAATTCTGCATCAAAAATATGTTCGTTATAACGACATCGGGCTTTCATGTCTTCATATCGCTGCTTGCACTGTTGCACAGAAATGTCAGCAATATCTATATATGGAGAGAGAAATTAAAAAACAAAACAAAGGGTGTAAACTGCTCCCCAGACAAGAAGACTGGAATGATTACTGGAACACACCAGATCCATTATGGCAGGGATTAAAGTTGACCTTCAGTTACACTTTGAGGGGAACACTTTTATTTCCAATTTGTAGAAAAGGAATTTAATTTGCAGGAAGTGTTTGGGATTATAACTCCGTCATTTTCGGTCTTTACTTCAAGATAAAAGTTGCAATCTGCAGATTTTAGAAAGCTCCCATTCTCAAAAGTGCAAAGCAAGCCTCCAAAATTTCAAGCAATGGATACTAGGTGATTGATACTAAGTGCTGTCAGCATTAAGAGTCTAGTATGCATTAGCTAAAACAGTTCAGCTCCCAGCGTTTCTCAAACAGTACTGAAAGCTCTTCATCATCTTACAAATACACAAGATGTTGAAATACCACTATTTCTGATATATTACTGATACATTGCATCATGGAAAATTTTTTTTTAATTTTCTTTTTAAGACCGTTCCTCTTTTTGGGCATCGAGTTTCACTGAATAACAGTTTGCACAAATTTTAAAACTAACAATATGCAATAAATTTACATAAGAACTTTGTAAGTAAATTAACCGGATTTGAAGGCTGCCAACTGAAAAAGGCAAGAAAAAAAACTGTAAAATGTAGAATACCCAGAATAATTCCCTCTAAAGGAATTTTATGAAATTTTAGTATCTAATTAAATTTGAAGTAATACTTCCTCTGATTATCCTTGGGATGCTTTTTGGGAAAAGGTAAGACAGTATCTTCTTCCCAACATCTAAGCAAACTATTTAAACAAAAGATTTTTTTAATCAGCTTTTAGCCCTTCCTCTTTCTGAGTCTGAAAATCTTTAGATGACTGTAACACCCAAGACCATTTTCTGGCACAACATTGTGTGGTTTATTTGTTTTTTAAAATGCAACTCTCCTCTGTGTGTTTTCAGAACAGTTAAAAGTACTACAGGAGATTAGATGTGGAAGAACAGGCCTAAAATACAAAACGTCAGTCTTCCCCAGTGCTACATTTTGCCTAAGACAATCTGTGGCAATTGTGTGTTTCTTTAGTGATATTAGTTTTTATTTATGAGTTGAACTGAAAGCTAATTACACAGAAAATCAATGGTTCTTATATTTATGCTAGCAATCAAGTTGATGTCTTCAGGTTAAAAAACAAAGTAAGACTTTTTGACAGAAGGCGTATCATTGCATTCTTGGGCTTACTGAAAACAGGAAATAATAAAAAGACTGGAGATGTGCTTGGTTTTCCCATAAAATACTGATGTACTTTCTCTGGAAAGTTATTGTGTCTTCTTACCAGTACAGACAAGTTTTTTAATTCTTCCTTTTTTCCATTTCAGCAAGTCTCCACCTTTGCCACATCCTAGATCCAAAACAGTTATATCATTCTTTTTCCGTCGTACCCGATCTATAAATTCACCTAGAAAAACAAAAAGAGAGAAGGCATATACAGGCCTCTGTAATTCACTTGTATTGTACAGAGAAGCCTAAAAGGCCAAAACAGTTTGAGAATTTTAAAACACCTCAGAACTTAATTCGCCTATGTCTTCTTAACATTACAGACTTAAATCTCTTTTCCTAGAAACAACAAATGATGAAAGGAACCGCAAACTTTTAAAACTATGGAGAAGATAATGAATATTTTGTGTGCTTAATGTGCTTTGCATGTAACGTGACTGGAGCTCTGAACTGTCTCCCTGGTAGACAAAGACAAAACTGCACGTCTGTGCGCAAGTAGGGAAACAGGGTTCCCTTTCATTACCATTATAATGAAGGCAGATGTTATTTGAGAGTATGGGAAAGCCTTTTGCAGAAGAGTAAAAGCCAATTAAATGCATCAGCCACAACATTTCCTTGCGGCCACGTTACAAAAATGCATAATGTTTTCCACGCACTCTCCTAGGCCTTGCAATGACATTAGCTACTTGTTTGCTGTCTTTTTACTCTACATATACCAGTTTCATTTTCTCTTCTACCTCCACTCTGTCTAGATTGTCTCTGCTCTGACTGATGTTGGCATATTACGCAAAACACATCAGCATGCTAGCAACTTTTCTTCACAGTAAGAGACATGAAATATATTTTGATACAACTGCTATAACGCCACACTACTGAAATTCATCATGACTGAAAAACTTCGACACAGGCTTCAGGAACAGCTTTATATAAACCTAAATATTGCTTCTAACCGCTCTCATACAACACAACAAAAAGCAGCATGCTAAGACAAATGGTGCCAACATCTCTTGGCATAGATCCCTCTTCGTGATTCTGTGGTGCTGTGCTGATAATTGTTTTCTCTGTTTGCAGATATCTGATGGTTTTGTTTCCTCGCTTTGGAATTAATCTGTGAGACAGCAGACTTTGCCTTTTATAAAAAGCTGCTGATTCTTAAAGAACTACATCCTCTAGTTTTTCATCTTTTAAACCGTTGACTATGGGTAATACAGAAAATATTTATGTCTTCAAGTTTCCTGCAGAGTTGCTTAATCAAGACCTGAGGACAGACTGCTTCAGGAAAATGGCTAAGAAATTATTTGAGACAGATTTAAATAACAAGAACAGCTCAATCTAACAAGAACAGATAGATTCTTTATGATTTAAAGCTGTACCTTTCTCTTTTAAAATGTCACAAAGAACAACAGTTTCCAGTATGAACTTTTTCTAGTTTTCAGGTCAGTTGCTCTTTAAAACTTTAGCACACATGTGGCACTCCAACAATATAAAACACTATCACAGATAGTGATATTTAATTTAAAAATTAAAATTTAATTTAATATAAAATTAAAATAAATATAGATATTTTATTGCACTTGAAAATCTTACCATGTATTAAGAGACAAAGTGCCATAATCAACATCAGAAAGCAGGAAAAAAGTTACATTTTGATACAAAAAATAGTTACAGTTTATTAAAGTCTAAGCAATCAATTAAGTAAGCTTACCAATGAGGACGCTCTTTGTCCAATTATTAAAGTTCCGGAGGTAGAATATGCGAGACTGGCTACGTTTTTCCAATCCAACTTCTTGAAGTTCATTATAATGCGCAGCTACAGCTTGCCCATGGCCTATCTCACGCTGTAGAAACGAGGGAAGGAATAGGGTCAAGTAGTGAATTCTTTTTATTACTCTTTCATTTAATCAAAAGACAAGTGTTCATTTTTAAGGATTTAAGAAAATGAACAAGTAATACTATGAAAAGCACCATAATTATATATATAAAAAACATGTCCCATATCTGTCCTGGTGCTGACGTCAGTACTTCAATTATCACAGAGACAATTCCCTTAAAAATTCAATCCCCTTTTCAGCTGGCCCAAGTAATTTCTGACGTACGATGCCCAGCATATTTACTTCACAGAAAAACTTAACTGTCAGCTCTCTAACACTCTCGCCACTCTCAAAGAATCAGTTTCATTCCCCTTACGCCTGGGATTGAAGAGGATGTTCCTTCTTGAGGACCTTTAAGCTTCTTCAAAAATCCTGCTTCATAAATTCAGAGTTTACACCTAACAGAACCGTATAAACTGCCAATTTGACCAAATTGCCAACTAGCTGATGTTGCATAAAGCCCATGGCCAGAGCTTTAAACAGACCATGGAAAGGGAATGAGAGTAACGACTTGGTAACCTATCCCATTTAATGCTTACAATTAGCTGTAGAAATGTCTATGTTTCAACCTTAACTGTAAATACTCCAAGAGATTTCTGTCCGGTGTGACACAGAGAAGCAGTCTACATCCAGATATTACACTCCTAACATTTCTTCACCTTGAAAATAATCTTCAGTTACATACATGAAGTTAACTGGCAAGCCCAAGCACAAATACAGGCTGGGTGGAGAATGGATGGAGAGCAGCCCTGAGGAGAAGGACTTGGGGGTGCTGGTTGACGAGAAGCTCACCACGACCCAGCAATGTGCACTCACAGCCCAGAAAGCCAACCGTGCCCTGGGCTGCATCCCAAGCAGGGTGGCCAGCAGGTCGAGGGAGGGGATTCTGCCCCTCTGCTCCGCTCTGGTGAGACCCCCCTGCAGTACTGCCTTCAGCTCTGGGGTCCTCGGCACAAGAAGGACATGGATCTGTTGGAGCGAGTCCAGAGGAGGCCACGGAGATGATCCCAGGGCTGGAGCACCTCCCCTATGAGGACAGGCTGAGAGAAGAGAAGGCCTCGGGCAGACCTTAGAGCAGCCTTCCCGAACCTGAAGGGGCCGACAAGAAAGCTGGGGAGGGGCTTTTGACAAGGGCAGGGAGTGACAGGACAAGGGGCAATGGCTTTAAACTAGAAGAGGGCAGATTTAGATGAGACACGAGGAAGAAATTCTTCCCGGTGAGGGGGGGGAGGCAGTGGCAGAGGTTGCCCAGAGAAGCTGTGGCAGTGTTGAAGGCCAGGCTGGATGGGGCTTTGAGCAACCTGGTCTGTTGCAAGGTGTCCCTTGGCAGGGGGGCTGGAACCAGATGGTCTTTAAGGTCCCTTCCAACAAAAGTAACAGAACACGGAGAACCAACACAAATTCTGTGACGCACAAAAGTGTTTGAAATAACAGTACAAACTAGAACGAAGGACTCTCAGTTAAAACCCACAAACATGCTACAAAGCCCCAGTCAGTATGAATTCACATAACAATAAAAAGCATTCCCAACAGTTGACTACAAAAGTCAACATCCCGGTATCTTACAATTCAAATAGCAGCTCCTCAAGGGAAAAGAAGGTTTGCCTGTCTTTAATATACTACATGGATTCTTCAGTGTTTCATATAATTTGGTAAGCTTCAGAATGAACACAGACATCCTTGTCTGGAATCTCTATGACCTCATCATCTGTTTATTACCACACTCAGCTGGCTGATACTAACAAATATTTTGTCCATTTCTAGTCTTTTTTTAGTGTAAGCACAGATGGGTCCCTGAATGGCCCCTGAAGGTGACGTAAGACAGAACAGCTGACTTCAGCAAGTGTGGGGGACATATTCATACAATCCATTAACACATCTCAGCTGCCGCAAGCACAGTTGCAAACAGCCATCAGCAATAACATCTAGATGCTGGCAGCTGTAGTCAATGCAGTCATGTCTCTATACCCTTAAGCTACACAAAATAAATGTACTTCTTGCCCATCTAAACTACCTTATTAAAAAGACGAAAGGGTTAGTAATGTTTCTACCACAACAAAGGGCACCCTTTATTTTAGCAGACTGCTTAGCCATAGATTAACATCCTGGAAAAAATTCTGAACAGAGAAACAAAACATTAGGTCAAAGACATTTTCAAATTATACTTAAATACCGCAAAAGGTCAAGATTAGATTGGATATTACAGGATCAGTTTCTACAAGCTCATATATAATAAAGGACAGCATCATATAAAACAGTACCCTCTTCACCCTCCCAGTTAGAAGGCCAAATACTTTCTGCTACTCTTGCAGTCTTAAAAAAAAAAAAAAAGCATCTGTAAAACTTTCAGTACTTCACTTTGCTAACAAATCATACTGAAAGTGTATCACAGAGGATGCAGTTTGTAGTTTTCTAAATTATGCAATACCTTATTGAGGGAATTAAAGGACAAAATTACCATACGGAAGAATCTCCCGCACACAGATAACCGTAACAACACACAGACAACAACATACAAAACATACGAATTCAAGATGCGGGACTTGGACTAATGCCAGTAAACCCTAGACGACAGTACCAGATTGGTACTACACAGCCGATGGAACGGTAGTCTTAGAATTAGACTAAGCATGCGCTGAGATCAGTTCTCTTAACAAGCCCTCTTTCTCTTCTGTGAAGCCCAAACATAACTTCTGTACCTGTTATTTTGCTAGGAAGCTACCCACAAACTTTGACATTTGGTCTTTCAAGCCGGTTCACATACATTTAGCATAAATATTTTCAACTTTTTCTTGAGCTAAGGCTTTGAAACAAGGATTTGAACATAGCTCAAAACAAATGATACTCACTACTTTCTTAGGAGGTTCATCTTCAGGATCTAAATTCTTCCTTTTTGCTCTGCCATCCTGATTACCACTATCAACTTCTTTTTCATTTTCAGTGGAGTGCACTGTACCTGAAGTTGAACTATCACCTTCCCAACCAATGCCTGAATCTGCCTCTAAAGTACGAGCTGTTTTCTTCACTTCTTCATCCAAACTCTTCTCTACTTCCTGTTCTTCTGTCTGGGTTAAATCAGCCATTTTTGACAGCTCAGTCTCCTTGTCCATTGATCAGAATGGAAATCTACAGAGAGGGGAAAAAAAAACCAACAAACACCAACTATTTTCAGTGTTGAATTTCACTTACTCATGGTTATGATCATGACAGAATACATGCATGATAAAAAAATAACATGCCTTTGCCCTAGACAACACATAGATTTCAAATTTGACTAGTTATTTAATAAAGATATCACAATAAAATAAGGGGAATTTCAAAGTACTCTCATTATAAGATCAAATTAAGATAAATCTTTACTCTTCATCTTTGAGTCTTTCTTGGTTGTCTTTATTGATTTAACTGCAACGTGTTATTGTTTTTGAGCCAGTAATCTCCCTCTTCCCCTCCCCATAAAAAGTAACCTACAAATCACTTTAAGTTTAGAAACATAAGCTGACAGAGTCCCTCAAATTACTAAATTCATTATTTAATCCGATATGTTTTCAAATGGATGTCCTCAAAGAAATATCAAGGTGTTTTTGATGAGCAAATTTTCACATCTGGATCTGGTTCTGGATTTTCAAGCTGGCCAAGAACATCCACTACAGCTCAGGCTTCACTAATACTTGGAGTCCTCAGCTGTAACTGCATTTCCGTATCTCCACTTCACAAGTACCTACGCAGTCCGTAGGACTGCAAATCACCGCTATGATGCCGATTCACTCCCCAGCACATCCCAGCGTTCTTTACACCATCATCAGGATGCAGGGCATCTACTTTTTAGTAAGGCACAGCAGAGGATAATTTTTCTAAAACAGGAGGCTATTTCAGTCTAACAAAGCACACGCACACTCCACTGTATCCAGGCTTAAGTCTCCTAATGAGGGCCAAAACACATCCATCAAGGGGACCACTACACAGAGACCCCAGAGCAGCCTTCCTCAAAATAGATGACCTCAAAGCATAACTTACAGAAATAATTTTTCCACTCGGGTACAGCATCTAACTCACGCTTCCGAAGAAGCGCGCCCTTTCTTATCTTCACCTGGCTGTTCCAAGCACTTCACCAGATCCTTTTAAGGCCTAAATTTAGAGACGGACAGAATTTCATAACCGGTGATGGCAACCAAGCGCCCAGGGGGCAGCTCCTTCGGAGGAAGGGCCGGAGAGCTCCAGGCGCCAGGGGAACGGGGCTGCGCTCGCGGCCCATGCA
>NW_009635153.1:0-47487 GCF_000690535.1 Cariama cristata
CAGCGGTGCGCGGCCCGTCGGTGAGACCGCTCCGGTGAGGACCCGGCCGGTGCCCTGGGCCTTTCCTAGGCCCTGCCCCAGCGCGCTCCCGGTAAAACACATCGTTTCCGTGGAGCTGCCTGAGCCCATAGTGTCTGTTTTACCTCTTAGAGCATTATTGTTTGCGATAACGTTATTTCAGCGTGCTGTCAAATGCAACAGCCCTCTCTTCCCCGTGTGCCTTCAGTTAGGAGGACAGCACGTTCAGTAAGAGCTAGGAGGCCATGCGAAGACAGGGCCTCCTCGTTCTGAGTGCCCCGGGAGGGGCCGTGGCTAGAAGGCCGCTGTCTCCAAGTAGGCCCCCGGCTGTGCTCCTGCTTGGCGAAGGAGAGGATACGTGGGGGTTACGAACCTGTAGGTAGGTAGAAACGTGGTCAGCTTGTGCGGTTGAAAACGGAGCGTCTGATTTCTGGGAACTAAATGATAAGCTTTTGGTTCAAAACTGGCTGCTGGGTGGAAGGAGAAACCAGCCGAGCGGGAGATAGCGTACTGATAAAATGTGGTTTGGGAGCTGTCGGCGGCCGGCTGTGTGCCGGGAGGGCCTCGATGTCTTCTTGAAAATACCTGGTCCCAGGGCACGGTGCAGTTGAGAGCCAGGCAGCGGTCGTAAGTGAAGCGTAAAAAAGGTTTGATGTTGTCAAGGGGTAGCAAATTAGTAATACCGGTATGAGAAGGTATTGAGAAGCGTAAGGGAGAGAGGGAGTTAAACTTGAGGCAGAGACGTCAATTTGAACAGGAATCTAGTTAAGCATTAGTAAGGAAAGACTGAAATTAAGAGGTGGTGAAAAAGGGAAGCTGACAACACTTCATAGCTTGCTGAAGACAATACCCAAATTATTGATGATAGGCACGTTCTTTCTAACACAATAATGTTTTTTTTGCAGAAGTACCTGTATAAAATATACATGATTTTCTTAATAGCCTTTTCTGGTTTTCAGTTTATTCTGAAGGCTGTCATTGAATTTGCATGGATTTGGAAGTTAAAGGAGTTGCTGCATCCCCTCGAAGGCAGGCTCAGCTGTCATGGAGGGGGAAGAAACGGCAGGTATGTTAACGGAAGGCTTGTGGTTGTTTTCTTTCCTTTCTTTGACATTTTACAAATATTTTAATCATACCTCAGAAAGTTCTTAGTTTGAGATTACAATGAGTTCTGTAGAGAAGGAAACTTTTAAAGAAATTATGTTTTTCAGAAAGTGATGGTTTAGTATGACGGCTTCTCAAATGAAGGTGAGAATTTCCAATAAAAACAGCTGTCCTAAAGTAACTGATATTCTGAGTACTTAACTGGGGTGTGGAGAACTTGGGAAGGAGCTAGTGCTTGCAATTAAGAGCAACAGAGGCTTGAACCGGTACTGTTTGCTGCCTCAGGCTGTTGATGGAACTGGTAACAGGTGTGTCTGGTTTTGTTTTGCAAGACAGCCCCCAAAACATAATTTCAAAAGGCATGATTTCAGATTGATGTGTAAAATGAATCTCAGTGCTCTGCATTTAGTGTGAAGGAGAATTTTGCTTTCCAGGTATTCCTAATAGTCTACATTTTGAGATAAGGTAGGTGTGCAATGCTCACAAGATGACTGTAGCAGAAACTTCCAGGCTAACTTTTGAAAGCCTGATCAGTGCAAATACAGTCTTGGATTCTGAAGGCCACTGTTTTTATTATAGCTAAGGTAAATATTAATATTGTTAATGACAGTTGATTTTTCTCACAGATACTGTGTACTTTATGTTGTACTTTATGAAGTAAAGTTAATTGGCAATCTTCCCTCAGGCCCCAAGCACCCATTTAATTTCCTTTTTTTGTTAGATGATCCTATTAGGAATTCTTGGAGTTTGACTGCCAAGTTGCTGTTTTCCTTTTTGTTTGATTTGGAATGACAAAGGACCTTTTGTAAACGATATCACATCAATGTTACAATGTTACCTTTTAACCAGTCTTTTGAGAATGAAATACCTGCAGGAACATTTGGGGCGTTTAGTGTAAGTTGTAAAAGAAAAGAAATGGCTGTTTTTCTCTAATCTCTCATCTCTATTTTTCTTCTGTTTCTCATGCCCCTCAGTTTCCAAATTTAGACTCCCTAGTCCATGTGATTCTTGGTGGCTTGCAAAAATAAATCGTAGATTAAAATTAGATTCAAACTATGTACTTCACTCCTTAAAGGTGGACAGTCTTCAGGATGATTTTTATTTGCTTTCTTCCTGATTTGATGACTTCTGGAAAAGGAATTACATTAAGACTTTAACATCTAGAATGTGGTATGTTTTTTATCTTACCACAGTTGAAATGGTACAGAAAAATTATATGCTTGTGATTTAATGCATTGCATTTAGTCTTAAGACTTAAATTACGTTGCGTCTCATAGCGGTTTTTTACATACGTGGCCACAAGGTGGTGGTGTTTATTATGTGCGACCTTACTGGAGAGAAACCGGTATTTTTTTTAAACCTGAATACCCTTTTTTGAAGGCACTAGAGGGTAGAGTTGTTGAACCGTGAACTTCTTTTTTCAGGGGCAGGCTACAAGGGTGTGTGGCAAGAAAGGAGTTACAGTTTTGTGACTCCTCTCGAATCGTGAAAGGTGTTAGGGCACTGCTGGAAATACGCTGTCTGCTCAGTTCAGACTGTGATGCTGAGATCTCTGAGCTGAAGAGTGTGAAAACAAAGGTGCTGGCCCTGGGTCAGAATATCCCCGAATCACATTTTTTTTATAGATTTGAAGGCAAGGTGGGGGCTTGTCCCAGTCGGTCAGTCTTCCCGAAGGATTTGCTGTTGGCTGTTTTCAGAAAGCCATAGAGGGGTAGGTGAAGCTTTGGCTCAAGTCTTGTCTTCTTGGCATGTTCGTGCTCAGTTGAGTTTGGAGATCTGTGGGGTACACAGCCATACAAAATAAACAGTGGCAGAAGCTGCCTCATCATCATCATGTGCTGCTATACTAAAGCTGAGATGGTACAGTTACATCAAATATTAGGGCTCCTTTGGGGTCTGAGCTAGCTTCTTGTGAGCCAGCTGGCTGTCGGTATTGTGGGTTTGGTTTAAGGGTTGGCTCCCAACCAATGACGACGATGTGACCTAAAACCTTGTGAGCAGTGATTGGGCAAAGCTTCAGGAACGTGAATTATTTTTAATGCATTATTAATACGTGATGTAGATACTATCTAGATTCTTAATGGCTGGAAATCTTTCTGTCCTGATGAATATTCAGTCTTTTAGTCTCAGGATCTGCAAGAATCAACTTTCAAGTCAAAGTTTTTGTTTTGTCTTTTTGTTAGTAGCATCTCAGTCAAATAGGTCAGACAGATACTTTGAGGCATTGATTTTAAATATTCCAGGGGAAGCTGAAAGAGAGAACTATGTATTTTAATCCTGTTCCCCATGGATATGTAATAGTATGTCTTTCTTTTAGGGCTGGAGACCAGATACACGGGCTACTCGCGGTCCTCGCCCACCAGAGTAAGTCTGCTTCTATTTCTGATTAGTTTATTTAATTGTGCATTATTAACACAATGCATTTGCATTTGTATTGATATGCAACTCAGTGTTCCGTGAAATTTATCATCATAGGTTTGTTTTCTACGATTTATATTTAGAGTAGAATATTTGATTATTTACATTGGAATTAAGTTGATTTACATTTGGTTGAACTTAACGGTAGATTTGTAGTGAGAGCTTTTATATTTATACCTAGTCTTGCTTTAGTACTTTTGTATAATAGTCTGCAAAAGGAGAAAAACATTTTTTAACTATTGGCCTTCTTTGCAGAATTCTTTACAGAATGTAAAAATTACAGAGAAACTGTTGTGAAGGATTTTTACAAGCAATGAGAAGTTTTGTACAGTGCTTATAAAATTTAAAACCTTATAGTGACTTTGGCAGATAAGCAGCGTCTGCTATTCCAAGGACTATGTTTGATAGTTTGGTTTTTTTTTTTTTTACTGGAATGCCTTACAGCCATTGTATCTTTCTACATTATTTAACAAGTATGTGTGACCATGACCTTAGATTGTTTGTATCGAAGTCAAAGAACTTCAATTTCTGTGTACTGTCAGTCATTCTCTAATGAAAAAAGACTGGAAATTAAGGAGCTCTCTTATTCCAAGAAGTAATCTTGTTATAATTGGGTTGTTTGGAAATATTGGTGGTAAAATATATATTAAAAAAAATGTACTCATGGTGCTCTGGAGTATTCTTGGAGTAATGGCAGAAGGCAAAGAGCTGCTTTGATGAATTGGAGATGTTTTCTTTTCTTTAAGCAGAATGAAATAGTGAAGTATAGCTGGCTTCCACTGTGTTAATCTCTTACAAAAAGTTTGGAAGGTTTATAGAGGGATGTTGACACAGACCTGCTGTGGAGGACAGGAATAAAGAATCCCTGATTTATGATCTTGTTGCAGCAGCTCCTGTTGAGGAGTGAAGAGAAGCCAAGGTGGTTGTGCTGGGAGTGAAGAAGGGCCTTGCAGGGGCCCTTTGTGGCTGCCAGGATACTCTGCAACTGGGGAAAAGGAAAAGCTCAGTGGCCAGTTCCTGAGCTTAAGCAAGAGGGGCTAATAGAGATCTCCAGTTGTGGTGAAACTCTTGGGAAATTTTTGTGAAGGAGCTAATAATAATAACTAGTAGGCAGTTTGTTTTTACTGTAATTGAAAAATAAGAGAATGTATTGCTATGAAAATAATTTTAACTTCCTACAGGGTGCCATGCCTAGATCTAGGGAGGCTGGGAGATTCTGATGAAGAGGTAATTATAAGTTTATTCTGTCTTGAACATATTTTAGAATTCATGTGTTGCAGGAGTTTATAAAAATATCGTTCAGAATACAAAACAATTATAATTGCTTGTCCCTTTTTTTTTTGTCCCTGTAAATTTAGGATGGGGACTCTTACATACCATACAGTGGAAGTTATCCTCATACATGCCCTCTAGATTCATCTTCAGATTGGAGAACATCATTACAAACACCGTATGCGCAGCATGATCAGGCTCAACAGGTCAGTCTGTCACTACAAATACCTCTATGCTCTTTAGCAGTAATTTAGGAAAGCGTACTTAACTTTCTTAGAAAAGTTCTCTTCTTTTCTTTTGGTTAAACCCATATGTCTAAGTGCTATTGGTCGAAAATATTTTTGGCAAATTACTTACTTTCTAGAGGCTTCTTAGTAATAATGTAATACTTTTGAGGTAGCGTGTAACTTTGGTTTACCTTTCCAGACAAAGTGGAACTCACAAAAATAATAAAGATAAGATTGAGAGTAGTCAGTAAGTGTATGATTGAAGACAAAACTCAAGTTTACAAACAGTAACTATTATTTCTATAGAAGAGTAGTTACTTTTGGTGAAAAGAAAACTTTCGTAGTTACATGCAGCCATTTCATAGGGTTTTTCTTAAGTGTCTTTTTAAAACAGAACTGTGATGTTACTTCGAAATTATGTTTAATTTGTCAGAGCACTTTTATTTTTAAAATTTCCTGATGGCATATCAGCATTTTTTTTTTCCCTGGATGACTAAGAAACTTAATCACCACTAATCTTAGGTGCTTTGTAAGGAAAATTAGTAGTCCAGATGCTAGCATTCTGTTTTATAGTACAGTAGAGCACTCTTCATGATCAATAGCCACTATAACAATTTTAAGAATTAATTACTCTGTTATGACAGTTCCCTGAATGCAGGAAAAGTTTTCCTTTGAACTCTTATATTTGAATTAAATTTGAACAAATGGATGTGACCGTTTTTTATTTGATCATGATACATATTTAATTTCTCTTTTCCTTTAGTTTAAACAGGTGTCTAGAAAATCTTGTCAGAAGAAAATAGAGGTAAAGTAGCTGAAAAAATATACACTGACAAAATAACATTAGCAATTCAGTAGTAGAGTACTACAGTATATGGTCTGAAAATGTAATATATTTTAACTTCTTTTGCGTGACAGGAATTGGAGAGACTATTTTTAGTCTGCTCTCATTCCGTCAGGATTTTGAGTGTTTCAAATGTGTTAATTAAAGGGAAAGTGCTGGAGTACTACAAACAGTAGTCTTCTGTTTGTAGTACCTATATATTTGAGAGATTAGGTATCTAGAGCTTTAAACTAATTCAGGAAGAATGCTACCTGCATGATTGTTTTCTGTCATAATCGTGCACCATACATAATCATGGTAAAATTCTTACTAGTAGTAGTATGTTTTTATTTGGTTAGGATGCAGGAAATATCCTATCTTACCAATGTTATCTCTTTTTGGAAGAATTGGAAAATATCCTGTTTAAAAAATCCATTATTTCAAAAATATTTAACTTATGTAAACCTAAGAAATACTCTAATGAGTGTGTTTAAAACAGAAGTGTAGCTAGAGGAAAAAACAATTATTAATTAATTCGTACATCATCTGTGCCCCTTGAATAATATAGCCACTTGTAGGGCAAGACTCCAGATTGGCTGGAGCTCAAGGTGAATCTGCCAAGATCATCATTTTATATGTTTATATGTTGATACAACCAAATGGTTTCTCAACTTGAAAAAAAAATTAAAAAAAAATTTAAATAAAAACCTGAAATGGTTAAGTTTTGTTGTGTGGGTTTCTTTGTTTTTTTTTTTTTTAAGTAATGGACTGAGAATGCACTATTTTTCACAATATCTGTGTGCCCAACAGGTATTTATGGATGTCTTAAGATGTAACTGTAAACGTGTAACTATGCAGAGGTTATCTTCCTCTGTACTGCATTGTAAATGTGCAGCGTAAGCATACTTGAGTTGCTGTACTCTTTTTAGGTCTGGATGCCTATAATTTCACTGCTTGCTTTACCTTTTCTTTTTTTTTTAAATATAAAATTCATACATATAATTCTGTCTAGCTGCAGGAAGTCTAACGGAAGGTTGATATGGCTTTGTCTGTTTCTCAGGGTCTTTCTCCCTTTCTTCTCTGCTTTCCTTTATCTCCTGTTGCTTCCTTTCTACCTTCATTATGTCTTAAATACTGAAGTGCTGAATGTGCAGGAATGTATATTCTGTTCACTTACCCTCTTTTACTCTCCCTCTCTCTTTTTGCCTGACTTCCCCCCACCTCCCTTCTTTTTTGTGGAGAAGATTTTCAAGCAGTTCTAAAATACTTTAATGTATTCCTCTGAGTGGCCTTTATTTCTGCATTGCTTGCTTCTGGGGCCCTGACTGAGCGTTCCTTTAGCAAGATATAGTCCAGCTTCTTCAATAACAGACTGTGTAAGTAAATCTTCCCAAAATAGGTCACTTTTGGAAGAATAATTTAAATATAGTCTTATCATTCAGGAATTAACCAGTGAAGGGATGCAGATCCTCTTTTGAAAGAGAAAGCTGCCCTTTCAAGAACCGTAAGTGTTTAGGGTTTTTGAGAAATGGTTTTCTAGAACAGGACTGTTACATCTCATCCTGTAACAGCAGTGTATCAAGTAGAGATGCTAGATAAGGCTGTCTTAGTTTTGTTAGCATTGAAGAAATGTTGCTTAAACGTTGAAGATGTTAGTTATTCAGGGGAGAAAGAATGGAGTCTTGGCCTTCTGTCATTGTTGCTGTTTCTATTGATCCAGCCTCCATTGTGTAGAGCACTGAAATGGATGTAAAGTTAGAAAGGTGCTTAGCCTTTTCAGCTGATGTTGTTCTAGGGAAGGAAGTCCCAGTACTAATACTCATCTGCTGTCCAAGAATATTAGAACTTCTGATTGAAGAAATCCATCAGCCCATTTTCAGCTGTGCAAAATCAAATGTCAGAATTCCTGTTTTAGTGATCTGTAACATGTTATAGGACAGAAACACTGGATCTTGGCTTCTCTCTTTAAAAGTGATGTAAACCCATTTGACTGGGTACTTTTTAGGTTAAAAAATGGTGGAATATGACAAACTCAATGAAAATTAAGTCTGAATATGCAATCATGTTTGCATTTTTTCTTCATATGAGGCACAGTGTCAAGAAGTTTCAGAAGTTATACTGGATGGGAATTATAATAATGCTCTTCTCATCCAATAGATAAACCAGAGGCTTTTCTATTGATTATTCTTTGCTTTGGCATTCTGTTTTGGTGCAGAAGACGATACCAGAAAATCTGCCATCCCCAACAGACAGGTATAAATTGAAGTATCGTCAGTATGAAGCAGATATGAAGGAAGAATATAAGCACTATTCTCAGAGAATTGCAGAAAAGAAAAAATACGACCTCCGGTGTCCAGAAGCTTCGATAAAGGTATCTTGCAAAGAAGTAATTGCATTTTTACATAGCAAATGTACACTGGTATTTCATTACAGTTTTGGAGAGGTTTGCACGTGTGTGTAATTAATTTCTTCCATGTTTTTCTTGTAAAGAAACAAAAATGTGTAATTTCAGCATCTAATGTTGAGTAGGAAATAAAATATAGGAAGTTTATTTCAATTGTTCCAGAGTAAGAAACTGAGATGCTCTGAGAATCTAAGTATACTTGTATTCTCTGGTAAGAAATGTAGCATTTGCCCTCATAGTGCACCTCTAGCCTGAGCATGAAGATTAGCATGATTTGTAGAGAAGAGTTTGCAGCCTAAGAAGATGAGAGACAGTGGGAAGATCTTGGTAAAATGTTATTTCTAAATATAGAAATGCATTCAAGCTTTTTTACTTTCTAAATATAGAAGAATATTAATTATTATTCTATTCAGTTATGACTGTATATAAGACTTAAAAAAGAAGTGGAAGATGTAATCTGTACCTTAGAGAACTATTAACACTGAAAATGGAGAGGAATACGGGGTTAAAATAATGAAAGATATCTGTACTTTTTGCTTTGACAGTGTATAAGATCTAGTACAGTTGGACTGCAAGCTGTATTAATTCTGCCAGGTTTCTTTTGTATTTTTAAATTAAAACTAAGATGCAAACAAGGGAAGATCAGTGGAGAGAAACTGGAAAACAAAGGGGTGGAAAACAACTTTCCTCTTGTTCTGGAAGAGAGTGGAGAAAGGTGGTTGCACAGAGCAAAATACATCATTGTAGGTGTAAGGAAACAGGAAACAAAAGTAAGCAACAGCTGTGAGGACTGGTCAAATGTTAGACTGTGCTGAGGGTAGATGACCATTTAAGAATCATAATGAAAAGTTAAGTATGCAGATGTTGAGGGAACATATTGTGCTCATTGCTTTTCAGAGAAAAGGTTTGTGATGTATAACAATGAGTTTACTGATTTTACTTGCTTAATGTTCAGTAGAATGAAAAGGAAGGGTATTAAATGAGGCAAAGATTATGTTTCACATATTGTTGTCATTGTTTTACACATACTGTTGATAGTTTTAAGGGAGCTTTCTCCTCTTATGATCATGCTCCTAGTCTTCAGATAAAACATGGAGAACCTGCAAATACCTATGAGTAAACATTCTGTGAGTGAAAGAGTTGAGTGAAAAAACCAATTTGATTATTTTGTGTAGTTTTATGTTTGGTGGCAGTTAAGATTGTCAGTTCTGGGGGTTTGTTGTAGTATTTTGGTTTGTTTTTTGTTTGTTTTGTTTTTTAATGATTCCACTCTTATGTACCAGTCTGACACCACCATGTCATCTGTTTTCTAAGGAGTGACTCCTTTATATGCTGTACTGCAAGCCCATCAAAAGGGTATTTGCAGGAGCCGCCAAGTTAATCTGAAACTGAAGAAAGAGGTGGCAAGTGTATACTGGGAGAGAAAAAGCAGGACTGGCTTATTCTGGTGATCTTGGGTTGCAGAAAGATACCTGCTAAGCACTAGAAGCCATGTGTGTCAATTTTTATGGCAGGTTTTAATACAATGTCTAGCAGAACAATTTTCTATGTTAGATATTATCACTACCTGATTGAATTAATAAATCAAAACCTCTTTAGATTTCAGGATCCTTATTACCTGATTAGTGGAACTTGTAATAACTTTTCTTCTCTGAAAAGAAGCTGCTGCTAGGGGAGCACTGCTAACAAAACCTCCTCTTTTGATTTCTTTCCCATGTTCCCTCCTTCTTGACTTCTGTAAACAGAGTTTCTTTTGTCAGTTTTCTTCATATCCTTCATGTGGGAAATATTTCCGTAATACTTGGACTGATTTACAACTCTGTTAGACGCAGTTCAGCAGTACACTTTGGCTTTTCCCTGTATGTAGCTTCTTTACTGGTCAAAAAGCAGCATCAAGGCCAGGTTGGATGGGGCTTTGAGCAACCTGGTCTGGTGGAAGGTGTCCCTGCCCAGGGCAGGGGGGTTGGAACTGGGTGGGCTTTAAGGTCCCTTCCAACCCAAACCATTCTGTGATTCTATGATCTCTGCAATGGGAAACTTTGAGCTATATGCATACTGTCTAATCCACTGCTTTCTCTTGGCCGTTCTTGAGTGGAACAGAAAAAGGATGAGCTCTTGTCTTCTTCAGAGAGGTACTAACAGTCTACCTTCTCTGACTTGCTGCTGATTTTTCACAAAGCTTGTAGGAGCACAGTGTTTTTGAGATCTTTTTTATTTTTAATTTCAATATGGTTGAAAGCTGGTCAGTATTCAAAAGATATAAGGAAAGATGAGAGAGTAAGGTTTATAAGTTCAGTTTCTGTAGAAAGCTAGGCTTAAAAAGGTTCTTTACTTTTTCTTCTTAGCATGAAGTGGAAGAAGTAGACACTTTAAAAAAATAACAGAAAGAAAAGTACTTTTAAATTAATTGTTGAGGAAAATGTGTTGTGTGAGGTTTTTTTTGTTTGTTTTGTTTTTCTTACAATTAATTAAATTCGATTTATGAAAAGAGTGTATTTTTGTGTAGGGTACACAGCTTGATGATGGACATAATGATGATCTTACAGCTCTTGATGAGAAAGCTCTCCTGCAACAATGCTACACAAGCAAGCCCTATAATATGCAGCACAGTATAAGGAAATCAGAAGCTGTAAGTATTTTGGCTGGTATTATGCTGTTAACTGTCTACACTTGTAGAATGACTTCCCAGATGTTCAACAGAAGTTAGGCCTTTGGTGATTTGGTCCCAGTATGTAATTGCAGCCATTGAAATCATGGGAGTTTAAACATTTGTTTCAATGGGAGCTGCCCTGAGCAGTCCAGTGAGCATTTTTTTAATGTTATTGGCAATGCTTGTATCTTATACAGAAATGCATATAAATAAGAATGCAAATTATGAATAATAATTACAGATATATACTTACAACTGAGATTAACTGAGTGAGTTCAGTAAACCTGAGTATAGTGTTACATTTCCTCTGGTCTGTAGTTTGTACATGAGCCTGTATTCCATAATCCATGGGTTCCATGATTCCATCAGCTTTTACTCTACTTGTTCCTAGAGTAAACAGACTGTTTTCCATCATTAGCTCCTGAAATGGAGTATGTGATGAGAACTGGCTTTGTAAGTTGTACGAGCTCTGCTGCTGATTGGGTCAGCCATGGCTTTGGCTGAGTCTTCAAACTGCAAGGATGGAACTTCTACAGCATCTCTAGGTGTAACATCTTCCTGTGATACACTGCTCTCCTTGTGAAGAAGTTCTTCTTATTACCCATACCAAGCCTCCCAAGGCTTAGTGTGTAACCTTCACCTCCTGTTATACTGTTGGTCACTGTCAAAAAAAGTTTGGTTCTGTCTTCTTTGTAACTTCCCTTTGGTTGTAGGATGTTTTCAGAGTGCCTCATAGCTGCTGCTTCTGCAAACTAAACAAACGCAAGCTCCCTTAGCCTTTCCTTTCAGTTACTTTGGCTCTGATCCTCTGTCAGATCCTTTCCAGGTTCCTCTCATCCCCATTGATCTAGGGAAGGAGGGAGCCCTGAAAACTGGAGACAAGTATGGCCTCACTAGCTTGCGTAGAGGGGACATAAAACTTTTCTTATATGGACATACCCAGTATGTTTCTTTAACTTTTTGTATAGATGTGTTTTTTACTGTTTTTAGGACTGAACAATAGCAGTCTTGCCCATCTAAGGATAAGCCTTGAATTTAAAATTATTTACAATGATGAAGAACCTTGAGATTTGATATGGCATGGTTCAGTATTTGCATATGCAGAGTGATGGCTTTCATAACTGGTTTTTGAAAGTATTGTTGAACAGAGTTAGCATTCCAACTTTCTCATGGAATACTAAGCCATGAGAAATTTTACGAGATTGTAAAAGTAAATAATAATTTTAATTTATTTTGTTTGCTCATCACTATGCACTGAATTTTGCATCATTGCAAACATTTATTTGATTTCTAGTCTCATCAAAGTGAATGCAGATGTTGCACTACTGAGGTCACTATTCATTTTCATGGTAGGAAAATCTTTTCAGAAAGTACTTTTATGAAGAACTGGAAGAACCTCCTGTTTGTTATTTTTAGAATAAATTTGAAAATCTATACTATAGGCCAAAGATAATGGAAAAAAATTTTGAAGTATCATTAGAGTAACTACTTAATGCTAAATCAAAGAAGCTGAAAATACTGAGAAAGGGAGCAGTGCAGGACCACAAAATAACAGGCACACTGCAGCTGTCATGCTTTAAAAGGAAGCCAGCAGGTGTCTGAGCAAGGTGTCACTGGGACCTTTACACGCTCTTTTGTTAATGATTAGCACTCGTGGTTGTACAGACTGGCTGTCTCTTTCTAGGAGCATTTTTTATGTTCTCTCAGGTTCAACCTTCTGATAGTAGTAGCAAAATTGGAAAAAAATCAGAAGTAGTAACTGCATACATATTAATTCCATTGGGTATACGTTGCCTTAGTTGTTGGCATTTGATTTTAAAGTGCTTTAAAAATTTGCTTAAAAGTACACAATGTTGATTTCCTTTTACTGTAATCATTACCAAAATCTCTAATGTTAAGGTAGAATTTCTTTTAACTTTTCTGTAGTTTGGGATGGAAGTTCCCTTATTCAAAACAGATTATAGTACATCTGTGATTGCCAATACATGCTATATACAATAAAATTAGGTTTTTTGGAAGAAGGTTGGTTTTCTCTGAATAATCATATTTTATGAACAAGAGTTACTACTTTTTAACCACTGAGAGCTACTGCAAGTTCTATATTTGCCTCAGCAATTTTGTAAATTCATGGTAGAGCTTTTATCCAAGAGCTGAAGGGAAGATGTTACATGGAAGAGTACATTTAGTGACCTAGTATTCAATTGAAATTCAAGGTGTAAGGTTTCTTTTTTTAAAAATCAGGTTCTTTTCAGCATGCTTGGTGGTTTGGCTCTGTAAGCCAGGGTCCATGGAATATGTTGTGTTTTAACAAACACTGCTCTGTGTTATCACTGTGTCCTCCTTTACCTAATGCTTTTTAATGCATCTGTTTGGACAGTTAATGGGCAAAGATTCAGTAACTCGGAATAAAGCATTCTGTAGTTCTGATAGGTGCAAAAATGGAATATGAAAGCAAACTAAAAAGCTCCCTATCTCCTATAATTCGGAAGTCTTTTAAGGCTTAAAATCAGTTTGGAATAAACACCAGTTGCTCTGGTGTTACATTATTTATTTGGATTTTTTTAGTGTGGTTTTTTTTTTTTTTATGGCTAGTGCCAATCACTATTTCCTTGAAGGTTGTGACTCATACCCATAACAACTGTGTGGAATTAGAGATTATCCCTTACAGTTACCTGGTGTCTGGGAACCAAATTTTGGTGGTTCTTCAGCCACATGAAGTCTTGATCTATCTAGAATTTGATTTGCACAGAAGAATTGTGTGGAAAAAATATCTTAATTCTTCAGTTTCAGAATACCTACAAAGTTGTCAAAAAGGTTGCATAAGCCCCCTCAGTAAAATAATCTTTTTTCTCATCTATAGAAACTAATTTTTTTGGGAAAAGGGAAAGAAAAAGTTCAGAAGTCTGGAAGATAAAACGAAGCGGGATGCTGGGGCCTGGTTGTTGCCAGTGGCTTCCATGCTGTCCTGGGGCAACTTCTTGTGATTTGCTTTCTCTTTCTGTGAAACAAATGATGATCAGCACCTGAGCACTTTACAGTGAATGGCACAAGATTATGGTTCAGCGTTACTCTAGTAAAAATAATGATAAGATCATGTTAAATCCCCTTCCCCCTTAGGATGATCTTTCCTGAGAGGTTTTTCAGGTTGGCCTATCTCAGCAGAAAATTATTGTGGCATGAAGCAAATAAAAATTGTGCACTGAGACTAAGTCTTAAAAGAATTTTTTTGACTAAATATTGCTGGAGGTAAAGTTCCATTCTCTGAGTTGGAATCTGTGTCAACCATTAAACCTGGAATAGTGTGAATTTGCTCAGGTACTATTGTACTTACAGAATTTATTGGAAACAATACAGAGATAAGGATGCTGACTGTCAAGAGAAATACTAGAATTCTCATATTTATTGACAACTAATATGCATAGAAAATTTGAGTCTGTAGCAGAGAATATTATATGTCTGTTATGCAACTAGAACTCCATTAAAAGAAGATGGAAATAAAAGAAGATTAATTGTGACATTGGTAAGACTGTGACCTCTGAATGCTATCTTAAAGGGTAATTTATTATTTGAAGTGCCTGGTGTTATACATTTCATTTGCACTCAGTCAGTTTTTCGTTGCAGGAGGATGTTGCTGCAGAGAGGAGAAAACAGGCTGTAGTAGAACAAGTGATAGCAGATCAATTATCTAGGTAAGCGAATTTATAATGTAAAGTTTCAGTTTTCCCAAAACCTACAGAAGAATTTAGATCTGTGAGTGTGTGGTTTTCTTGCCTAAAAGGTGTTTTGATCATCTTGTTCCAAGTCTTATGCAGTCTTATATAAAGTTATTATTTGCAAAAATTCTTTAAATGAAAAGTCTTTTTAATTTGACTTAGAAGATCAGTTTAAAGTGCTACGTGTGAGTTCATTTTTTTCTGAGGATAACTTTTAATTTTATACTTGAACCTAGTTTGAGGGCTTTATAATAGCACTGGTTCTCAGAAATAACCCTCTTGCATCTCAGCGAAATATATGGATGCCTGCTGTTACAAATTACACTTCTTCAGTATTTATTGTCTTTTCTAAGAAACCTAGCTTTATTAGTATTTCTTTATTAATATTGACGCAACATCCCTCAGGCATAAAGGAGTATTGTACCAATGTTGGGCAGGTAGGAAAAAAAGGCACAATGATGAATCAAGTTGCTCAAGGCTGTACAGGAAGGCTCTCCTAACTTCCTTGCTATCCCTTTAGCTCCAAGAAAGCATTGCTTTGTAGAAATATCCCTTTATATGTTAAGGGGGAAAAAAAAAGTAATTTATAGGCAAAGATGAGCATAATAAAAACATCTTTTCTTCTTCTTATTATTCCCATAAACTACTTCTCATTTTTGAGCATGCTTTAATAATTCAGGGTTTTGTCCGAGTTGTCTGGTTATGGCAACATAAGATGGTGCAAGCTAGTTTAACATAGTTTCGTATTACCCTTACACTCGCTAAAAATTATCTGTGGGTAGGTCTATAGTATGTTGCATTCTGTGCATAGTTTACAATCTCTGTAGTCATCTGTACCGATATTATAGCCAATCAGATCTTAGGACTTTGAGGCTGAAATGTTGTTGCACTTCGCCGTTTGTTTTTCTTTGTTTCCATTCCAACTGCAGTTTAAATGACCTATATTGTTTAAAAGTCTGTTAATGCTTTTACACTGTTTAAAAGCTGAGATATCAAGAAAGTTGACTGAAGGAAACAAGATTGTCGTGAAACACAATGTTAAATTCCAAGTGTCATCGTAGCAGCATTAAAAATATGGAAGTATTCAGTGCAGAAATCTCCAATTTTCAAAGAAAGGCTTTTCTCATATTGTATCTCTACAAAGACATAGATGAAGCAGATGATTACAGAGATTATCTTAAAAATGTACTGATTGTGTTGAAGTGATTCAGTTCTATTGGTGTTGGACTAAACGTACAGGTTTGTGCATCTTGGATCATGGATGTTCATTCTGTGCTTAACCTCCTTCAGCTGCTTTGCCTTATTTTGTTCATATATTCCTTCTGCTCTGAACCCTTCTGTTGACAATGTCAAAACAGCATTCAGTAGTGCTGCAGCTGCATCAGGATGAACTTTTAATTTAAAAAAACCCTCTGTGCTTGTGTTCCAAATATAACTGTGCCAGTACTGCCAAACAAATTGGTATCAGAGAGCAGGATGTTAATTGGAGAAGATTAGTTCAAAACTGCTGCATGAAAAAAATCTATTTCAAGGAAACACAAAGGTGTTTTGATATTTATTTTTTTTTTCAGTAGAGCCAGTCTTGCAGGTAGATCAGCGTAACTGATGTGTGCAAAGATAGATCTGCATAGATCAGAGAGCAAATTTATGAAACTATATTAGCTTTGCAAAATTAGTTTTTCCTTCTGATTATGAACCATTTCAATAATGTAAAAAGAATCTAATTTATTTTTGAAGGGTCTCTTCTTTTGTTTACTTGTTAAACTGATACAGAGAATATAAAAATGTTCAGAAACCAGATCATCTATTTCTTTTCTGCTTGATGGAACTTTGAGATCCTATGGGCTGTGTAGTCAGTGCTTTGGGAGAGGAAGTGCTGGTGTTTTTGTTGGGTGATGGCACTGGCCAGTACTAGTAACTGCTGTCACTGATTTTGGAGGGGGCCGTGGATAAAGAGTATTACTGATGGAATATTTACAGAAGTAGTGGAAATGAGGAAAAAAAAAAAAACCCCAAACAAAAACCCCACCTTTGTAATCCTAAAATTTATTTGATATATACTTATATAAAATATACTTTAAATAATACATATATACAAGTAAAGTTAGTACATAGTAGTGCACTGCCAGAATATTATTGCATGTATTTGATTTTGAGTAGTAAACTTCAGAATTTGTAAAAACAAAAGACAAGCCCACAAATTTATGCAAGCTTAATGGATAACTCCCAAGACTTTATTGCTGTGTTATTCTTGGGTGTTTTCTTGACCAAGAATATGTAAGATCTGAAATTCAAATTTACTAATAGTCAGAGGGCTTCTCCCTGCTCTTTCCGGTCAGAGCTGTTATAAGTGACCCAGAGCAGTCCACACGTGCTGATGTTCACAAGGAAGCTCAAGGACTTCTGGGACTTGGGACAGCACCAATGCGTTTTAGAAAAAGAACACTGCATGAAACGAAGTAAGTTTTATTAGCAGTCTTTTTTTTTTTTTTTTTTAGAAATACATTTTCTGCTCTATTTTTTTATTATTTTGGGCTCTGCGAAGTCTGTTTGCTTTTCCAGGTGTTTTATTTCTGGCTTGGATCCACTATCTTCATGTAAAGCCTTTTTTGTAGCCTCTCCATGCTTATAACTGCCTAGTGGGACGTTTTTTTGTGGATTCTCTGTATATAATGATGGATTCATAGAATTTATAAAACCTGGGAGAACGTTCTTAAGCTTATATTGATATTGTTCATCACAGGGTTTTGCCAGACGTTTCTGAGCCGTTGAATGCTTGCAATCTTGTCATATCCTTTTAGAGATTCCTATCCTGAGGTGCATAAAATTGCATAAATATGCATCTGTAAATGCTAATGTAGATCTTCACAATATAATCATACTTTTCTTTCATGTTTTGATTTCTGCTGCAATAATTAACCATATTGGCATTTAAATGTCACTCCTGACCTGTGAGCATTGAAATAGTAACTCCAAGGGCTTAAGAAAAACTGAGAAAACACGGTGATCCATAAAATGAAATGAATCTGCAGGTCTGAGTTTTGTTCTGTTCATCTTTCTCAACATGCAGGCAAACATCTCTGCTTTGCCCATTTTAACATCCTGCTCTGAAGTCTTTTTCAACAAATTTCATCTTTGTATTTGAAAAAAAAAGGCAACAAAACCAGTCTCAATCTCTCATGCTCATCACATGGACAAATCTCAATTTCTGGAACTAGTAATATGGCCAATATAAAACATCTAGGTGGGTAAAGAAGCCCCAACCTGGGTATTTTTGCAAGAAAACATTGATTTGGGGAAATACGGCAAATGGTACAGGTTTAATTCTTTATATGATATGAATGGGATATTTTGTTTACATTCACTCTGTGCCTTCTGTGAATGTACTCTTATACAATTACAGAACACCTTCCACATTACAACTCTGAGTTGCTTTCTAATTCAGCTACAAGGGATCATCTCCTCAGCCAGTTGCCAAGGAGACCGTATTTCAAATTTTTTGCTGTTTTGAAACAGTTGATTTTTATGTAACACTTCTCTGTGAGGATATAAGTGTCATTAACATGCTGCATTATTTTCCCAGAATAAGGACCAAATCAGGATTAACTGAAAACATGCTCTCTAATAAGCTGCGCTTTGATAGTAGGATTATATCAAGGTAATCGCAAATTTTGTGAAGCTTTTCAATTCTATGAATTTATGAATGATGCTCTTTACTCTCTTGAACTGATTAATTGCACTGGACACTTCTGTTCACTATGTTTAGAAAAAAGTATGTGCTGTGTGGGTATATATATGTGTACATGTATAATAACAAATTTTGATGTGGCTGATGAATAGTGTTTTTACAGTCCCGTTGTACAATGTTAAGATGTGTAAGTGATGTTACTGTCATACCTGTAGCTCTGGGCAGGACGGTTAGCACAGGGGCTCCATAAAATAGTGCTCTTAGCATTGCACCTCAGTTGATTAAAAGTTATTTTAGCCTTGTCTTAGCATATGGCAACAACTGTGTATGGAAAGGATAGCTTTGTCTCTTGTTCGTAGCTCCTTACGTATTAAACTTCTAGGTTCAGGGCGTCTTTGAAACTGTTCTGAATGGAGTAGCGGTGACATAAAGATATTTTCCAGCTCTGAAGGTGGTGCTTTTCTGAAGCAATGAGCTGTATACTTGTTAGACATAGCTGAGGATTCACCTGCATATCTTCCTGTACCATAGCTGCATATACCATAATGAATGCAGTGGTCCTAGTGTAAGTAATCCTTTAGTTAATGAGTGAAAATCACATTGGTATACTAAAACATGAAGCCTTGAAAGGTGTTTCTAACATTATGGAGAATGGAATATTGCAGTGAGCTACATACTCAAATCCAGAAGTTGAATTCCATGGTGGGTTAGAGAAAATAGTCAGGTACCTCTTTCAAAGAAAAAGATTGTGCAGTATGCAACATTGGAAATAAAATGCATATTCCAAAATAAATGTTACTTATGTTTGCGCTGACTTGGATTTATATAGATGCAAAAACATAAAGGTGCTTTTCGATTTTCCTTCTAGAAATGGTCGCGATGCTTGTAGAGAGTTGATTGGATTTTTTTTTGTATGTGATGGATCCCTTACGGTGTATGAATTTCGGCAGTTTGGAAAAAATAGGTAGGATAAATTACTTTTTAAAAAAGATTTTAGAAAACATCTTCCACTGTGTCTAAGAAACTTAAATAAATTTAGTTGTTTTCATACCAGTTTTGAATTATTTCACAGAACAAATGCCTTGCCTTTCATTCAGAAGGGAGTTTATCAACATCAGCGTGGACAAAGGAAGGGCAAAGCTTATGATCTTAGTGACTTTTATATTGTAAGTATTCTTCTGCTGAACGTAAGGCAATTTTGTTGGTGATTTGGAAGTAATATTTAGATATCCGAGTTGAAAATTGTGATCTAGCTTTCAGGGAAGACCAGAAGTCTTTGTCTTTAGTAACATTTTTGAGTTAAAAGATTTTCAGGAGTCTGGATTATTTTGCTGTCCCACGTTTCAGAGATTCCATTTTTGGCCTCAGAAGAAGCTGTGGCTTGCAATTTTCCCACTAGAGGGCACGAGGCTGCAGGCGGTGTAGACCTTCTGTAGGCAACGGGAACAAGTCGGCGAGGGATGTCCTGAAGATGAAGTACACCAAAGTACTTGTTAAAAAATTAATAGTCTTTGCAAGGTCTGCTGGCATTTTTGACACAAGGCAATGATTAAATATTTTTTTTAAACATGAGGAAATTGCAGGTTACTTGTTTTTAACCTAAAGTTTGAAAATGTTTACCACTGGCTGTTTAGAGAGAGCTTTTCAAACAACAGTAAACTTCATCTACCACCTAATCTGATGACTGACTACAAATCATATTGCATCTTCTGTAATGCTGTACTTCTGTACTGAGTTAAGTGTTCCTGGTTATAAATACTTGAGCAATTGTTCAAGTACAGAGTGTTTTCCCTGAGTTCTTCACATCCTCCTGCAAATCCTGAGTTTAGAGCAAAAACCATATTTAAATGAAGTATTGAAAGTAAAAGAAGACAACATTACTTTTTACAGTGTTTTGTCTAATCACCTGCCTAATCCTAACTGTTTACATGTGGCTACGATATAAGAGTTTCCAACATGAAATAGATTACTTTCTTTATGGTATGGAGGTTGACGCTATTTTTGAGAGTGTTTTCTTGTTTTTTTGTTTTTTTTTTAATTGTCATATATATCTTTGCGACCTGCAGATCGAAATGTGTTCTGAATAAAGGTGCGTCTTAAAGCCATTCAGAAAATGTACTGCTATGAAGTTCGATAGCTGTTTGGAATGATGTTGTATCTGTGAATCTCTGTATCTGCAAACTGGGTTTCTGGGCTCACATTAGGATACACAAATCTCCCACAAAGTCCAAATGGTTGAGATACTTGCACAATAATGGTGTGTCTGTCTCCTTCCTAATTTATGAGTTTTGGAGGCTTTATAACCTAAACCTGCACGGCAGGCTCCCCAGGGAGGTGGTGAACTCACCATCCCTGGAGGTGTTCAAAAAACGTTCAGAAGTGGCGCTTCAAGACGTGGTTTAGTGGGCATGGTGGCGTTGGGTAGAAGGTTGGACTTGATGATTTTGAGGTCTCTTCCAACCATAATAATTCTATGATTCTATTCTATGATTCTATGATATTACAGTTAGAGCTACTACTTTTTTTTATTCTTCTCAGCATTCTTTAGTTTTAGTTTGCTGCTTTTATTTCTCTCCCCTTCCTTCTTTTGCCCAACCAAAAAGCATCTTTAACTTTGCAGAATACGTGAGGTGTGTCCTCTATCACCAACTTGGAGGGAAGGGGAATTTGTAATACTCAGAAGAGACTATACTGGGTAATAGAACTCTATGCTGCTAATAACGTATTTTTATTCAATATTTATTAGTGAAATCTAGCAATTTTAAAGAATACCTTTATAGTTAAACATTGCAGGAATTATTTGAACTTTGGGAAGGCTACTTTTTAGTTTTTTGTTTATCTCAAGTATGATTTTAAGTTATTGAAAATAGCTGTGGAGGGTTTCTTCTAATCTGAGACAACTTTGCTCTCATGGAATCAATGTGGCACCTTCTGTGACTCTGTTCTGTGGTCCAGTGAGTTTTGGGTCCCATAAGGATGAAGGGAGAAGAAAAATTGAAAAGTAGAGCCAGACTGAGGGAGCAACAATCTATAGTCTCAGTTTCTCGGCTATAGATTACGCAACGGTAGGCCCTCTTACTAGACAAACCTCTGTGTAGAGGATAATGTGTCCTTTTGGAGCCTGCAGCTGTTTCTAGTACTAGAAAGGCTCTGTTAAGAAGGTTGACTGAATGTAGCAACACCTTTTCATCATTTCATACCAAAGCTTTTCACAATCACTTGAAAGTCTTATGGAATACATGACCTATTTGTAAATCCTTGTATGCTTTTCCAACAGGGAGCTAACCTAACTTTCCGAAGTGTTGATCATAAACTTCCAGAAAGTGTTAAGCAGAACCCAGTTCTCACCCTTCGTGTGATAAGTACTGATGAAGCAGCGATGGATTTTCTAAAGTAAGTGCAGCTAACTTTTTCAAATTAAAAGATATTTTAATAAGAGGTTTTAATATCTTACTACTTATACTGCTAAAAAAATAAATAAATCTGTATTTAGGCTGTTGTTAGGAGAAATTAGGAATAGATGTTAGTGGATGTTCTGTAATTCAGTAACTTTCTTCAATGATAAGGAGTAATTTTTAAAATAAGAATTAAATTATGAAACTCTTATTTACATTGTTTGAGGTCAGATGTTTTTATATACAAATCATATACTGAAACTTTTCTTATGTGATGAACTAAAATACTCTGTGGAAAAATGCTTTTTTTGTGATCAACATTATTATTGAATCTTTTGTGAAGCTTGTGTTATAAAAGCTTGTATCGTTCATGATAACGCAAGTGTTTGAACACAGGCAGAGGAAGGATTGGAGGTTTCTCTCTCTTTTTTTCTTTTTAATTTTCTTTTTCCTTCCTCTTCCTATCCCTTCATTCTTCGTTCTTCCAGATATTGCCACATGTTGAAGACTTCAGGCACCAGGACAGGATTTCTGCACTTATTCTTTCAAAATGGATTTTAGTAAATTACGTTGTTCCATTTCTTTTCAAATGGTTAGGTGAATGGTTAGTCTTTGAGTATGTGTTCTTTTTGAAGGTAATATTCTCATCTCAATATCTATACAGAAGTAAACTGTCTAGGGAATGAAGCATCTTCCTCTGGGGTTTCTGGCTTTTATTGTGAGTGTACTGGTTCTTAGCACAAATAAAATCTTGGTATAAAATTTGTCACACTATTGCCTGAACATGGAAGTTACTTAACAGTGTTTGAAATACATTGAGTTTGATTACTCAAATTTTGGTGAGGAGTGTTGGCCGATAGCAGATGTTACAAGGTAGAAATTTTCATAAAATCATGGAATCATAGAAAAGGACCTCAGCAGGGTTTCTAGTTCAACCCCCCTGCTCCGAGCTGGGTTTACTTACAGCAGGTTGCTCAGGGCGGCATCCAGTTGGATTTTTTAAATATCTCCAGGGATGGAGACTTTGAAACCTCCGCGGGCAACCTATTCCAGTGTTCGCTTACCCTCACAGTGCAAAAGTGTTTCCTGATGTTCAGAGGGAACCTCCTGTGTTTCAGTTTGTGCCCATGGCCTCTTGTCCTGTCACTGGGCTCCACGAGCAGATCCTGTCAGTCGTCTTTACTCCCTCCTGTCAGGTATTTATAAACACTGATGAGATCCCTCGAGCCTTCTCTTCTCCAGGCTAAACAGTTACAGCTTTCCCAGCCTCTCTTCATATATCAGATGCTTCAATCCCTTCTTGACTAGGAAGAGCAATAACAGAATCTCAATTAAATACATTCAGTATCGAAGGACTACTTTTGTTAGCACAGCTTATCTGACCATTATTTTTCTTTCTGCAAGTGTTTAGACACAAGGAGTTTGTTCTCAGTTACGGTAAGATTTACTTTAAGGTCCCTTTATACTGAAAGCTTTACAAAGGAGCCATAGTGAGCTAACAGTACAGAAAACATTAAATTCAAATGTCATTGGTTATAGAAATATATAGTTGTATGATGCTTAGTGCTAATTGTTCCCTCTCTGCAAGGTTTCCATGGCATAAAACACAACATAGTTTAATTTCAGATAGTTTATGTAAGACATTTTACATCTCAGAAGCCTGTCATTCGGGGAAATAGCTTTTTCTTTCATTTGTTGCTAGATCTTATACCTGTGAAATTTGGAGTTGATCCAATGTTGTCTCTGAAGGCTCCAGGAAGAAGACCTGCTCACTGGGTTATAATTTTGGATTTTCTGCTACCTGTGGTGGAGCAGATTGTTTCTTTTTTTATACTCTCTCTGTGTGTTATTTCCATTAGTGACTAAATTTCAGATTGTGAAGTCTATCTTTTTCTTCTGAATGGGGGTGTTATTGAACTTGATATTCTCTGGTGTGAAACTCTTGAATTGAGTCCTCTTACCTCCATTACACTACTCACAGAGAGTCCTGCTCAGGTACAGTCCAAAAGGTTTTCAGGAGCAACTATGCCCTGCTGTCTCAAGCCATGAATCTTTTGGTTTTTAGAGAGAGTACACTGTCCTCTGTAGATTGTTGTTGACTTTCCAGTTTATGCAAGCTTTTAGGGACTTCATAATGGGAGATACCCAAAGTGGAGATGAAGTGTCTCAATAGACAGCAGAGATGTGAGTCTTTGGCCTCAGAAAGCAGAAAGGAGTACTCCATGACAAAACACTGGTGAGCAAGCAGCTCAGAGTTGACAGTAGTGCTTTTCCATTTGCTTTTCTATGCTGATTAAAATAAATATAGGATTTTTTTTCTTCTTCTTCGTCCAATAGATTCTTCCACAGTATTTTTTTTAATCAACTTTTATAACAATTTCTGATGGGTGCTTCTGGGAAGCCATTTTCAGAAGGGAACTTGCCAGACAAAACACAAAATTTAACCATAATTCCTAGATCACATCTAAGATATGCTGATCCAGCTCTTGGTCTACATGCTTGCTGTTTCTCTTCTAAAGAGCAATTTGTAACTACTTCATGTTCTTTTCCTGTTGGTAACTAAAAGTAGTTGCTTTAACAAACTCTTCCAGTGGCCTGAGGTGAAGATTAGGACTGTCTTGAAATAAATTTCTGGAGATTTTATGCACAGGAGGAATTATTCATGATTAATGAATTAGTAGAGGAGCTGCTAATGGAATATTGTCAGAAAGGGATTTTTGCATGTCTGCAGCTGTTCAGCAAGGACTTTTGTGTGTGCCATCTCAAACTCAAGCAATTAGTTACTATGAATATAAGGGTAGTATAAGAATGAAATATAAAGTTCAATAGATTTGATTTTTTACTACAACTCTTTTGAATTCAGTAATATTACATGTAATTTTACCAATCAACATTAATTTTGATTATTTTAGAGCTGCTTCTATGGAATTCAAGCAGGAGTGTTCCAAGCAAGTGGATGATGACAGCAAAATTTTCAAGAAGATTCAAGGTTTGTGTCTACCAGAACCCATTTAATTTTAATTTCTATATCTCTGTCTTTACAGCTCAATGCGGAGAACAATAGTAACATTATAAAGATTTTATTTGTATAAATGAAATTAAACAGCAGTTAGATATCTATCAGAATATTATTAGAATCTGATACCAGCATAAATCAATCAGAAGAATACTTTCTCCTCTCTTTCTTTAAATAAACAGTCTGGCTAAAAATCATGTAGATAGTATAGAATAATTGTGAATGTAATGAATGATCTCTGTGTCTACATAATCTCTGAAAAAATGCTGAAACATAATGCTGATCCTATATTAAACTGTGTTAAATTATGGCATTAAATTAAAAAAGTTATTGGCAAAATGTACAAACACAGTCTCATTTCTTCAATTAATTTTGTACTAGATACTTCTTTTGGCCATTATTTCTATACATTGATAAACTGTTTTTTGATAGTCTAATATTATGCTTATTAAAATATGTGAGTATAATTGAGTAGTATATTCTGGAATATGTAAATAAATTTTACCGGGTTCCTACATACAGTCTTTAGGACAAAGACATAGCTTTGTGTTTAAAATTATGGAAAGATGTTTATGCGGCGCTGTGTATTATCTTTGTAACCTGTGGTCCACAAAAACTGTTGAACTGAGCAGCTTCCAGCTTGTAGAATCTCCACTGTTGACTGTTCTTAGCTAAACCTGTTTTAAGTAGGTACTCTTGAGTCACTAAAATTTGCTTGGACATTTACTTTTAGAAAAATTGTTGAAATAATGATTAGGAATATTTTTTAAATCTTCTAGTTATTCCATTTTTTCCCCCTTGCATAATAGACACAAATTGATTTCTCAATTACACGACTACATCTAAGGTTTGCTGGTGTGGCCGGGAGGAAGGTTATATGTATAGACTTCAAGATATCTTTTAATGTATGTCTGAATTTGAACTTCACTGGAAGAAACTTCCTTTCACCCTCCCTGCTATTTTGCTTTATAATTGTAGATACAAGTAATTTGAAGATACAATATGATAATAGCAGATGACTACTGTTAACAGAGTATACTGAGAAACTCGGGCATCCCTGAAGTAAACCTGCTACCTAAAGATTTTGAGAAGGCTGTCGTTTTTACAATAGAAATAGTTCTCTGTATATAATTTTGGAAGAATTTTGCAGAATTACTTATCTTTCTTGCTTCCACATGTATTTAACAAGTTTGTGCGATGAAGGAGCAACTCTGTGTCCCATAGTGGAATGTTTATATTACCAAAGTAGTCTTCCTAAGTTGCTTTGTATGTGGAATCATGATATGTAATTGGTTCTAGCAGAAGTAAGCAGTTTTATAATCTGAGCACATAGACGGCAATAGCCCTTCTTCCTTTCCTTCTGTGATCTCTTTAAAAGTTTTGTTTTACATTGCTGCTGCTTTATATGATTTCTATTCAGATGTTAAGTAACTGATAGTTTCATTTTGAACTGATGTTCTCTCATCAAAGATAAGGGAGCCTGCACGCCAGGATGTGTCATTTTAACCAGCAGTATCAGAAGTCGTTGTGGTTTACTTTTATAGCAGCTTCATAGCAAGTGGCCAAGTTCAGGTAAACATTGTGTCTTTTATTTCTCTAAATTCTCAGGTACGCTCAGAGAGACACTAAGGAAAAGAGAAGTTCGGGTTATAACAGGCTTAGGAAAGTATTTCCGACAAGTAGACAAGAACAGAAATGGTTTTCTCTCTCAGGCAGCCTTTAAAGAAGCTCTAAAAGTGTTCCATTTGGAAATGCCTGAAGGGGTAAGTCTGGTTGAAGCTGTAATCATGGATATTATCTTAATATCTGAGATCCATAATTTATGGAATCACTTCTTTTCTTTGCTTAAATCTATAGTTTAATAGCTGTTTTTTTGCAAGGTGTTTTGTTATTTTTTTTTTGGTTTGATCCCTCCCCCCCCCGCCCCCATCATGGTATATTGGCATTTCTGCATTCAGTTCTATGTGAAGTTCTTAAAAATAACAAATTTAAAAACATGCAAACTTTTTACATCATGAAGAAGCAAGTGGGATTGCAATCCATTTTTTTCTTTTTTGGCCTTATAAAAATAATTTAGATGATGGTATTTACTTATCTTTTTTCTATGTTTTATATATTATGTTTTAAAAATAGCCCACAGCTATCAGAACTGCAGATAATGTGAAATATGGTCATCAGCGACCGATGATGACTTACATTATTTTGACAAATCTTTGAGTCAGTTTGGGTTTGGAAGTTGTTTTTTGTGAGAATGCTTTATTTTCCTATTGTAGCAATTGTTTTATTCTAGGATATAGTGAAGAACTTTGGCACAATATTTTTAAATTGCAGGACTTTCAATCCTTATGGCTAATTCTTGATGATACCAAGAGTGATAAGGTCGACTATGGAGAATTTACTCGTGCCATATTTGGAGAAATGAATGAATATAGGAAAGCGTTTGTAAGAAAAGTAAGTTTTGTTGCAGACATTCTAAGTATAGATATTTTGCAGTCTAACTTTGGAGTTAGTTACTCGTCATGTTCCAGTGGTTGGGTCTTTTTGTTGTTGTTTTCTTAAATTGTGCATCTGGTAATTGACTTTTAAAACTTTCAGATCAGTTTATTAAAATAAACATAAATTACAGGACAGCATGCTGTTCCATTGTTGAATTAGTTAACTTTAAACTCTTTCCTTTATTATTTTGAGCTTATGCATATATGTGCTATTCTTACAGTTCAATCTCATGTATAAAGCATCTGGCACCCTGAAATTATCTTTTCCAGAAGTCTGTTTCCTTATTTTCGCAGATCACTATATCTGTGTGCAGATTTTTTTTTTTCCCTCTGTATCTGCAATAGAAGGCAATACTACTTGCCTCCTTTGAGACCTACAATTAGAGTCATTATATTTGTGAGACTTCTTATATTTGAAATGCCATTTGTTCTATGTCTAATGTAATGTGGAGCCATTTGAAACACTGATTGCAAACCAGCCAATGGAGTAGCAACTGGATATCGAGATCGAGAAGAATGACATATACTTTCATACTTTTAATCGTGGAGGATCTGACTCTCCTAGCCTTATGTATCAAGTGTGTGTATTTGAGTAAACTGGAATGAAAATGAAGCTGCTGTTAGCAGTGCTGAAGAGGCTGTGTTGAGGCCTCTGTCAGAATGACGCAGGCATCTGAGTAATTGGAGGAGGCAGAAGGGAAGCAGCTTAACTTCTGAGTCTAAGGATGAGCTAGAAATTTTGGAGAGAAGACAATTTTTTTTTTTGAGTTCGTGAGGGGACCACATTTGATATGAAAGCTGTTGAAAAAAATAATCATGAAACTCCATAGTCTAGAATAGTTTTCTGGTATCTGGTGCCTTACATAAAATAGGTAAATTGACATAATCCATTGCATAAGATCTAAAAATATGTGCTAGGTAGTTAAGTATATTTGATCTTTACGTATTTCCACCTTTTTTTTTTTCCCCTTATATGCTTATATGAAATTCTTTTTCCCTTATAGGCTTATATGAAACTAGATTTCAACAAAACTGGGAGTGTGCCTATGGTAGATATCAGAAAATGTTACTGTGCAAAGAAACATCCTCTGGTATTGGCAGGTAATTCACATGAACAAAAAGAAGATGAAAATCTGTAATTGCTAAAGTCATCTTGTTAGCAGAGATACCAGATCCAGAAACTGGTTGCAAATATAAACTGTTTTCATATTGGCTTAGACTTGAGCTGTTAAGGAGAACTTTTTTACCTCTGATGACCTATAAGGTGTATAACTGGAACATGACTATAAATAGTAATGGAGTTCATATACACAGTTTTAATCCTTGCTTTTTATCAAGCTACGAGTCCTGCATATGTGCAGAGTAATACCTTTCCCCACCTGTGTAGGGCTACATTTAAGCAGTTATTTCTCAGCTTTGGTGTGCAAGTTATCAGTGACACGTATGATATTACTAATTTTAACTTAGGAGGATACTCTCATTTTCATATTACTGTTTTCCGTCAAAATATGCAAGGTTTCCAACTGACATTGAATGTACTTAGCACTTGAAGTTCCTTCTGAATAAATTATTCATTTATTTCTGGGACAGGATTGTCATCCTTTACAGAGGAAATGTTTTTCAGAATTCTCAAAAATGTTTAAACTCTGCCATTGAAAAAATAGGTGTTTAAATATTTGTATGTCAGTTTCTAAAATAACATCTCCGTGTACCAAACTAGTCAATGTGAAAGTCTCCCTACTGTCCTGACCCTCTCTGTTTTACCTGTAGAAGAGAGGATGTTTTTTGTATTGCCAGTGATTTTAATGCTAACACATGATAACACATGGTGGTATTAGGGATGTTACACATGTGATTTTTTCCAATGTTATAATGCTATATTTTTTCCATTTTTTTCTCGATGTTATGAAATCATCTTGAGTATAATCTTTATTAAGTCACTAAAACACACATGTAAATTGCAGAACACTTTTTGAATGCACACTTGGATCTTAAGGTTTTCCTAGAGCTTTGAACTTGTATTACAGTAAACATACGCTTTATTACAAGGTAACTTCTGAATTACCAAAATTTTAGTTTATGAATGCATTATTCAGCTTTTGCAGTCATTTGGGGAAAAAAAAAAAGTCTTCCTGATCTCATGATTCATTGAAATTGACTGTGGCCTCATGTTTCTGTTAATGTTTAATGCTATCACGTGCTATTAAAGTAAGATTTCTGCAGCTGACATTATGTGAGCCAATGACTTAAGTCTGAAAGCAGAATATTAAAGTCATTCAAAAAAAATATTTGCAAGCTGAAATTTGAAAGTTTCTTGCCTGAAGTATATTAAATGCTATATATGCACTGTTCTTGGAAATGTATTTAATGGAAAAATATGCTTTCACAGGCAAAGCAACAGAAGAAGAAATTAAGTCGTCATTTCTAGAAACATTAGGAGAGTCCTGCAGCAACCCCAATGAAGTGTCCTATTCTGAGTTTGAAGATTACTATGAAGGATTAAGTATTGGAATCATGGATGATGATGATTTTGTTAATATCTTAAGGAACCCTTGGGGAATTTAGAGTGGAAGATGGCAAAAATGAAGAGACATTTTCTGAACAAGGAGTGAGCTAAACAAGGCAGGATTTAGTCTCGTGCCTTACTTCTTCATAATTAGTGTCTTAAACTGATTTCAGAGACTGGAAATTTTGGATGCTTTCAGAATGATACATGGCAAATTTCTTAGAGTGTCTGTTGAGCTATGCTAAGTGCTTTTTCAATATAAATGCTGTTCATTCCTTTTCATTGGAAATAATAAAGGCTGTTCCACATACCAAAAGGCAGCATTTACTTGATATTAGAATAAAGTGGCCTATTTTAAAATAAGAGGGAATTAGAATACTAAAATGCATGAAGGGGTATATGCAAGAGAAAATTTAGCTTTATGATGCATTGTGAAAAGCTTTAGATTTTACAGTATAAATATCAATGGTAGCTTTTCTTCAGAATTTTATTCTTATAAAAGTAATATGTTTATTCTTATAACATTCTTTGTCTCGTTTCCTGTTTCTTATGCTGGTAGTTAGCTTGAAAGAGAGCAGGTCATCCTTTTCCAATTTTGTGGATGTTTGCAGTAGTGAAAGTGCAGAGATCTTCACACCAATTAGCCCTTTGTTCTGTGGACCGTCTTGACTGATCTTTATTTTTTCATCTTGGTCAGGCATCCAAAACTGAGCATTGAATCCCGAAGGTTTTAATAAGCACACAAATATTTTGTAATGCACTTCTTCCTTTCCTATGTTTTGCTAAGTGGCTTTCGAAACAAATAATTTATATTTAAATATCTGGTTTCTTTACTTTCTATTGCTGTGACTTTTTTTTTAACTTAAATTTAGCAGTGATAACCTTTGTCAAACTAATATATAGTATTTCCTATCTACTCTGACTGTACAAAACAGAAAAGTGTAAAAAAAAAAAAACCCAACCAAAACCTAAACCTAAACCCAAACAACAATAAACAAAAAGTCCCCAACCAACCAACTCTGTCACCACAAAAATTAAACCATGAATTAAAATATTCCTTGCTACTTCAAATATTCAGCCAGAGACGCTTATTTTCAATGTAATACATTGTGTTAATTCTGTAAAATTCTTTATGTTAAGAAATAAAAAAAATGTATTATTATCTAGAGAGAGATAACCTTTGGTTTCAATATACCTGTCACCAAAATTAACTGTGTGTTGAACTACATTTCTTAAGCCTATGCAGTTAAAATATATTAGTTTCCTGTGTGCTTGTCTGCCTGGTTTTGAATTTATAGTCCGTGGTTAACAACCTTCCTCTGAGAAAGGATTTGTATTTCGTGGGAATTTAAGGGCAGTGCTGAAATGAGGCACTTGGGTCCCTCTGTGACTGACTGGTTTATTCTAGATATTGCATGCGCTTGTTCTAATAGCTTGTGCATTGTTATGTTTTCATTGTTTGTACCCTTCCTCAGTTGTAACTAGAATTCCAGTTTCTGCTCTGAATCCTCCCATGAGGGATTTTGGGAGTTCTTTTGGGGCTGCAAAAGTCCGTGTCTGTTGGTTTACAGAGAAAGGCAAATTCTGTCAAAGCTTATTTTAAGCAAGAATTCTGATGTGGCTCATTACGATTTTCTTGCTCCCCATTCCCGCTGGAATTTCTCTTCCTGGAAAGATTTTGTTAATGAGTGTTTTTGGAATTGGTGATTCTGAATAGGGCAACTTCAGCTGGTTTTACAGGGATCTGCTTGTTAATGTCTGTTCAAATAACTGAAAAATACCAAGTGGCATTTTTATTAGTTTTTCAAAGAATCACCTGCTCTATTTAGACTTATTCACTTAGAAGAGTTGTACCAACGTATAAAATTGTAGCTCAAGTTAATAAATGTGAAAGTGATTGTGAAATGAGATATTGACATATTTCTCCTTGCAATGCTTTTTTTGTGATGCTTTTAGGAAGATTATTCCACATTATCCTATGGAATGGAAAAATTGATGACAAATGGATGTATCCTTAGTGGGCCTGCTTATCAGCAGAGGCTCTATAGGTCGCATCTGCTGCAAATTAAGCATTCTTTGTTTTGCTCTTATCACTAAAATGAAGTGCTGTTATAAGAACAGTATTTCCATAGCCTTGGTAGTCATGCACTCAAAATTTTTCTTAATTTAAAGACAGATCCTTAGCAGAGTGATCTACGATAAATTCTAAAGGTCAGAAATTGCCTGAAAATACAAGTAGGTACTCTGGTAATTATGTAAAACCTGCTAGGTATGTAATTTCTATTAACTGCAAGGTCAGTTATGCATCAGTGGCTGCCTCAAAACATCAGGTATGATGTCTATAGGGAATTTTTAATGGCGTTCACAAAAGTCACTTTCTGTCTGCCCACTGTTCTTCATTGTCTAAACTTAAGATGGTGACAAAGAATTCAGACCAACTTCTCCCCAAGGCTGTCCCACCATGCTTACAGTTAGTAGAAAACCACAGAAACTATTCAAACCAGGGTCTGTGATGTCTGACTTCTTTTCATTAACAGTGGTAGCAATGCTCTGATGAATTGGAATCTGATTTGCTCTTACTTACTTGTAAACATTTGATGAACCTCCTTTTCTTTGATCGATGCTTTGTAGCTTTAAAACTTTCTGGAGGGCGTCTACAGGGGTTTACTGCCTTTAAATGTGTGTTGAACAAAACTTTCTCTACATTTGCTACTTTTCTCAGAATTGCCCATGTTTTCTGAATTAGTATGTGTTCTTAGTTAGAAGGGATGTTCTCAGAGAAGTTGGCTGGCTTCTTTCCTGAAGCTCACTGCTGAAGAAAACTAGTTATCTTCATGCCACCCTGATTTACACTTCTGCTAAAAAGTCTTAGCAACCTGCCGTAATTGAGAATATCAGAAGTGCATTATGCTGCAAACATACTTTGTCCTATTAGAGGCATGGGCTCCCAGAAGACAAGTGGAAATTAATGAAGTGATGTAACTCCTCAAGGTCTATGACTACTTCATCAAATGAATATGCACTGGCAATGTTAGCTGGAACGTTTAAGAGCATTTTTAAAAAGCAAAACGCAGGCACGTGTGTAAACCTTCAGGAGCTTCACTTTGTCAGCAAATGGAAATACGGCATCCTGGCCTGGGTTAGCTTTGTTGCTGAGAAGATGTATTTTTGCTGAGTCACACCCACAAACTCATTTCTCTTCCATAAGAGTCACTGCCAGCTGATCAAATTTTGTGGGTTTTTGGGGCCAGAAAAATAAACAGATAAAAAAATTTATCCACCACTGTCAATTTGGATGGATATGCTGTTTACTTTGGGAGGTTGGTTTGGGGTTTTTTGGTCTTGTGATTTTATTTGTGTTTGGTTATTTGGTCTGTTGGTTGGGGTGGGGTTTTTTTGAGCATGCTATATCTAGATAATAAAAGAGAAAGCCTAGAACAGATATATTATGTGTTGGTTTGTTAAGTCTATAGAAAAACAAAGCAGGTAAGTTTCTGTGGCAGAAAAAGGGACAGTAGAAAATCACATGCTTTTTTCTGCATATTACTTTAATAATTTATCCTTCCTCTCCTTCATACTCGGCAATTTAGAGAGGGAGATAATTGTGTACTTGTTTTTCATGTTGTTAACCATCTTGTCTTTGAGAAAGCTGAGTCAGAAGGACTTTCTTGTAATCATGAGGCATCTCCAGCGGTGAAAGAGGCAAATAGTATTTCCTTCCAGCCCTATTTAGGCTATTTTTTCCACAGAGGACATTTCAAAATATTAACTCAACTGGAAGGTGCTTAGGAGAGAAATGTGGTAAGATGATGACCCTGTGAAATACTTTGGTTTATGACTCCTATACTTTTTGTTGCACTACTTTTTGATTGTGGGGAACTACAGGCTTAAAGATGATAGAAAGAAAGTACCCTTCGGGGGGCGGGGGGGGAGGAATTGTTTATTTGTTGTGTTTACATGGAGTTTATAGTATCTGGGTACCTGGTTTCTGACTTTTTTTCTCCTCACTCGTGTTACAGTTGGGATGGAATTAATTGGATTTGTGTATGGAAACTTCTGTGTCTGTTGCTACTGGCAGAATTTTGAGTGTCCAGCATCCCCAGAGAAACAGCTTCAAAATAAGAAAAGTAATAGTCATTTCTTTGTGGTTTGAATTCCGCCCCCCCGGCTGCATTCTCATGAAAGATGTTTAATATTTTAGGATCTTTCGCTGGCTTGTGTATTTTTTAGCTCGTATCTTCTGACCTTTTGATGTTGTTTCCCCTCAGTTTTAGGAGGAAAAGAGGAACCTGAGAGACTCTGGAAAAGGAAGAAAAAGTGGTATGTAGAAGACGTGCTGTCTAGCTATCTAACTAATGAGGATTCTCCCTGTAGAAACTTGACGCTGCATTTGGACTGCCCTTTTGAGTAGTCTCAGAGAACCTCTTTGGTGGACTCCTTCCAAATGGACAAAGACCTGAGCGGCTCTCCAAGAGGAGAGCTGAGGTTGGCAGGCTGCCTCTCACAAGCAGTGATGAGGAGGGCTGACCTCATGGCTTCTGTCTGATGTCAGAGCTGATGTCTGCCTGCCTCACTGCTGGGCTCTGAAACCTGCTGCAACAGTGGACTCCTTTCATAACCCTTGGTGGGAGAGCCTTGGGGGAAGGAGACTTCTTGCAGACATTTAGCTACATATCAACATGCCAAGCTAGAACACAAAGACCATCCCTCTCATGGAAAAGCTGCTCTTTATAGCAGTTTTTCAAAACATGAGGCGCTTGGTACTGTCTAGCTGCAGGCAAGTGTAATGGAGAGGGCAGAGGCTGGACGGTGATGAACTGGAGAGAAGACATGAAGAAAGGACAGGCAGAAGACATAAAATGGTAGCACTTAGGGGCAGCGGGAAAGATGAAAAGGCAGGGGATGGCAAAGAGCTCCTTTGCAGCAGGGATTTGTGGGGCTTCTTTTCCCCATCTTTGTATTTTATGCCACATCTCGCATTTGGTTGTAAGTTGGGAGTGAAACTTGGCAGGAACTGATTAATTCAGGTTCAAAAGGGCTCTGTTCGAAGGATAACACCTGATGGTCTGGTGTCCTGGTTTTATCTATCCCATTTCTAGGGTGGTTGGTAATTCTGCTCATGATCTTGTTTTGAGTGTTTTGACCAAGGCCCTCACAAAACTCGCTTTGGGAGGAGCACGCCATGGGTGATAACGTGCTTTATGCTTTTACACTTCATGTGGGGAGACCCCAGGCTGTTATAAGGAAGCACAGGTTAAAGTCAGTGAAAGGTAAAATAGCAGCTTTGAGGATGCATCTTAAAGCAATATTCCCTTTTCTTACAACCTCTGTCAAGTAAGTGAACACTTAATGACTCCTATGACTAATTCTGGGATCCTATGATTTGTCGTGGCATGAATTAAATCCTGCACTCACACTGGTAAAATTATTCCCCTGAAGTAATTTCTTTTGACAATAGTATTTGCCTTGCAGATGCTAGTGATTAACCGCAGGTTTTAGTTGTGAATACTGCAGTTGTTTTCATCCAGTAGATGTTCTTGAATTCTCCTTTCTCAGTGTTTCTTGACCAAAGGGAACAGCAATGCAGGTCAAACCAATGCTACAGTTTAACTTTGTTCTTTTCTTTAAAACCAGCGTTTTGGAAGTACCCGACATAGCAACAAAGTTTAAACCAAGTCATAATATTCTGCTTTTTGTGGGTTTAATATGCTTTTGAGAAATATCTGTTCTAGATATTATTGTTGCATAGATCCAAGTAACCATAGGGAAATAAGCACTCAGAAAAGTTAGTTTATTTGTTTGTTTATTAAAACCAAGACAGTGAGAAGGGAATTGTTTGTCAGTGCCAGATAATCAACTTTCCATATTCGTTGTATTTTTCTGATACCTTAGTCCTCCTTTCAGACTATGTGATTTCTAAGTTCTCTTTCCAATTTTGTTTTGATATGCCTCCAAACTCTCTTCTTTTGGGAGCATCCTTCTTGGAAATGAGCTTCTTCAGTAACAGCCATAACGCTAAAGCTTTTTCTGAAATAAATCAAAAGATGAAGTAACATCCAGCAACAAAAAGCCATGGAGGAGAGGATGGGAGACGGGGCAGATAAAAGCAAACAGTAACTGTGATGACAGCACTATTCATTAATACTTTTTTGTTCATTCGTGTCTTTTGACTCTTCCTTCTGAAATGCCAGCCATGAAGAAAAGCCTACCCAGTAGTATGGATCAGTGTAAATACTCTTCCTTCACATACAATCAGAAGGAACCAGTCTGGAAGAGATTTCATGAGGTTGTCTACTCCATTATCCTGTATTATCTGGAAAAAGTAGTGTGTGTGCCACCTTCTCGTCTGTGATGGGAGAATCCACCATATTCCCAGGTAATATGTTCTATTGCTTCACTGCACTTCAGGTTAGAAGTAGTTCCCTACTGATTAGCCTGAATTTTTCTTGCTACAGTATAAGCTGATTACTGTTTCTGCTATCCCATCCTTTTCTTATGCAACAACTTTTAAAACCATTACTACATTCCCTTTGATCTGAAGTCTGCTAAATATGGCTGGTTATGAAAATTGCATTAACTGGACATGTTTAGTCCATTCTCATTATTCTCCCTTAAGTGCCAGTTGGTGCCTGCCTTGTGCTGAATGCCATGCCCTACACTAGGCACAATGCCCTGGTTAACGTCTTGCCAGTGACGTCCTTGGCTTACAGATTTTATTTGTCAGTGTGTTTCTCTCTCTTTTTGTTTTTGACAGCAACCTGATGTTATTAAGAATTGCTGAGGTTGTGATGACTTTTAACCCACAAATTATTTTCTTGAGAACTGATTTTTCTTGCATCATTTCGATTGAGGAACAATGAAGTTCTGCCATGGTATGAGGTATGGGGAGATGTTCCTGCTGGAAAACCTGGTCTTGAGTGTCTCAGTTGCGTAGGAAGTTTGCACTTATGCTTCTTTTCAGATTGCTAACACGCTCTCATCAGCTTTACCTGAGACTAGAAGTATTATTTCTCCTTTCTAGTTTTGCTTCATAGGATATAAGTCAATGAAATCCACAGCATCAACATGAAATTATATAGTGGTAAATAAGAAGACCTAAACAATGATTTTTTTTTTTTCTTTTCTTTTTTTAAGAGTAGGAGGAGGGTAAAGGGAAGATGAACCGGAATGTGAGGTGTTTAACAGCAGCTCTTTCAGACACTGTACATAAATGGTCTCTCATGCAATTAATGAAAATAATGTAATATAATAATGCATGCTGGTATTTATTAGAATCGGTTTTATCATTGCTTATTTTTGATGTCATATGGAAAATCTGGTCTCAGATGAAACATATCTTTATTAGATTTTTGATATGCATACTTGTCCCTGCTACTGTCTGATGCGTAGAAGTGCAGGTAGACCACCTTCAGCGTACAGTTATTTTACTGTAATTCCCAAGCCAAATCTTGCTTCTCTTCAACAATGTTCAAGACGTAGGACTTCTGTTATTTCCTGCTGCTCTGTTTTTCCTTCTTTTACTTAAATTAGGCTGTCTCTAACCTGGTTAACTGAAAGATTTTGTTCAGTAAACTTAGTGAAAGAGCGCTGTTAGCAGGTGAGATTTTTCTTCGGCCCCTCTGTTAACTTACTACTGTATTAATTTCTACAGCGCCTTCCCCTGCCTCCCCAGTGGATTAACTACCATGAATAATACATAAAATTATGAACTGCCTTTCACCCCGAAGGAGCAGACCATGTGGTTGCTTTAGACACTAGTCAGGATTACGTAAAGTTTACTAACTTGTTAGTATTCTTTTTGGCTTAATTACATTTTTCTCTCACTGAAGTGAACAGAGTAGTAAAAACAGTAGCTGTATTAGTTCCAAATAATCACGGACTTCAAACTGTTCCTTTGCATTTTTACTTCAAAGACAGTCTTTTTGATAACGTTAGATTGACTCGTGCTCTTAGGCTGTACAGAGTATTTGGTGGCAGCAGTTAACGTAGGCTGTGCGTTCATAACTCATGTCCATGAGCAGTTTAAAGGTGGGAAAAAATCATTCTGATACTGAAAAAAACCACCCCAGAATGATAACAACATAGCAATGCTCAGTTTAGACTGAGTTTTAATGGCCAGTTTGTAATATCTATCCAGATAGAAAATGTTCAGAATCATCAGACAAAAATTGGCATGGTTGATGTCAATTTAGCGATCCAATAAAATGTAAGTGGAGGCTGGTGATGTATCTTTGTGCTACTGGAAGTGCCTTATGTCAGTCCTGTACTGTGAAGCTGAATGTCCTGCTGCCAAAACAGGACATGGCGATACTCTTCCTTTAGGAGCGATGATTGACCACAGGCCTTTCTGCCCGTCTGTATTCTTGAACACGTTTTGCCTAAGGGGAGGGCTGGGTGGCTGTAGGATGGGAGCTGATGCATGGAGCCTCTTAAGCAATTTTCAAGATTAATATTAAAAGCCTAAGCCAAGGAGTTATTAAAAAATGTAAATGAACCTGATAAGTAGTGGTCTTTTTTTCCAAGATTAGTGTGATATTCACATTAATTATGATACCGCTAGATTTTGAACTAGAGCTTCCTTTTCTGGAGGAGGAGTAGGAATCTTTCAGTCACAGTAGTGGGAGAAGCTTAAAGGTACACTTAAGATGGCAGCTCCAATCTCAGAGCATCTCTTTTTGTGTTGTTTGTTTTTTTTTTTTTCTTCCAGTGTGCCTCTGCTTTTGATGCTGTAACTTTTTGAGCAGGGATGTATGTCAGTTACTGTTTCATTAGTGTGCTTTCTAGCTTTGAAGCGCCTAAAAACTGAGTCGTACTCAACTGGGCACTCTGCAAACTCTTACTCCTTGCCTCAGAAAACGTAAAATCTGAGTTGGAAAAGCTATGAGAGAGAGAAGAGATGAGGATGGGGACAGGGAATATTACGTTAATGATACAAGCAGTTAACATTTAGTGTAACCACAAACATCTCAGGTTGCCTCTCACTTAACATATATCAATGGTAACTATTTGTAGAATGAAAAGATTATTGAAAAGTCAGAGCAAATCTTCATCTCTGCATAGGTTAGCAGAAATGCTACGGTGGAGTTCTAGATAGGTAGGAATTTGAAATATTATGAGCATTTTCTTTGTTAAGGCAACTCCCAAACAGAAGATCTTTAGAATCCATTCTTTTCTTTGAATCTCCCATATGATACTTCTTGAGTGCATAAAATTTTATAAAAAATACTTATTACATGATGTGGGAATGCTTCTTTGATTTTGACAGTCAACATTTACTAAAAAATATAATGGGAAAGATTTTGTTGTTGGTGGTTTTGTGTGTGTATTGTTGTTAACCTCCATCTTGAGAAAACACAGATGAGAACCCAAGTGGAACAAAGTATCAGGGAGGGATTTCCTCGTGCACGCTGTACCACTTGCTGTCTTGCGTGCTTAAATGGCGTTCCTCACTACGGCAATGGCAGATTGACCTCTGTCTCTCTGCCAGTCCTGCTAACTGCTGAATTGCAAGGTAAGTAGAAGGGTAAGGGTTACAAAACTGACACCCTGAATTCCCACTGGAGACTGGCAGTAAGATTGTACCCACGCTGCGGCACACACACCATGATCTGGAAGTGAAAATATCTTCTGAAGAAGGGTATAAAACACTCAGGTCATTTTAACCTTCATGCTTTCAAGGTGTAGGGGGATGAAGAAGGTGTTACAACCACCCAGTCTCAAGAAACAGAGGCGGGGTGGTTATGGCGAGGTCTCGGTTAGTCTCTGGCAGGAGTGTGCTGCTTAACTTCAGGCAGCTGCTTTAGGCACCTCTGTTGTGCCACTACAGTCTTTAGGCTGTCTGCTTATTCTGCAGAAAAAGCAGGGTCTTCCAGACCTTTAGAGGCATGTGTCTTTCTCTTTTTGAGTATGTAAAAGCTTAGGGAAATTACCACAGATAAACTGACTAGCAGAAGTTTGGAGAATACGCACTATTCCTGTGGGACACAGATGCTACAAATTGATCCTTACTGTAGTTTCTGTGGTTTGGCAAATCACATCAGCCCAGAGCTATCTCTGCTCTCAGTTCCCACTGCAAGAGGTATGCAAGGACTTAGACAAGACTGCTGATGCCCCAACATTTCCTCCGGTCCAGACACCTCTCCCCACAGCTCCATTGACACCCCACCCGCCCAGGACCGGTACGTGGCCAGGGGTTGGTATGGTGTCACCTGTACCTGCTTTCCCCAACCTGGCTGGTGTCCCCAGCGAGAGTGCCCTTAGCAGCACCCGCAGGAACAGCAGCCCCTTGCTCCAAACCTGCCCTTTTTTCCCTTTAAGGAAGGCATCTTCCTTAACAACTAGAACACAGCAGTTTGAAACGAATTGGGAAAAGATCTCAAGGGTATCAAGCGTTGCTGAAATGTTTACAAGATTAACGTGGACATGGCAAGTTCTTTGACAGCTAAGTGTAACAGTCAGTGGGATCAATGTGGTTTTACTCTGCGCTTAAGTATATAAGCTGAGTTGTTCAAAGACTTGCGGAGACTTCAGAAATCAACCTGCAGTTTGACAACCTGATATATTTTCCTTATATCGAGATAGGCTACTAACTGAGAGTTAGTCAGGCTGTTTCTGCCAAGGCTTCTCCACCTCGGCATGACCTTGCACAGCTCTTGAAGGCTCCCTGGCACCTTGCCTCTGAGGAGGAAATGCTGACGATGGTACCCGCGATGGATCTGGTATTTCCATCTGGCTTTCCCCTCTCAGGTAGGGTAATGGTCCGGCTTACAGGTTATAGCAGATAGAAGTGCTGGCACAGATAACTTCTGCAAGACGGAAGCACAAGCCAAGGAGATGCAGTGTTTATCTCCTGAGAATACTGTTCTGTTTCCATGGTAGTAGACAGCTCAGTCCAGATTTGGGCAATCTTGTCTGCAAAGTAGCATGAAAAAAAATTAGGAGAGAAAAACTTGACTGCATCTGAATTGAAGCAGTCAAAATTAATCAAGCTTGCATACACTGAGATTGGGTCTGCTATATGAGACTGCAGACGCGATGAAGAAACCTCTTTGCTTCCTGCATAGCTAAGGCATCTGATTTAAAATCTGCCTGCCTCAGTCAGTGAGACTCTGCGGGAGACTTCTCCACTTGCGCTTTAGGAGTTTCCCCTCTGACAGGTAAACTGTAACTACTTACAGTGGGAAGACAAAACCATTGCAAAACATAATTACTAAACATTGAATCAATAGTAGAGAATGAACTATTGTTACAAAATCTCTTCCGTACACTCATAGAGTAATCAATTAAATGGCTATTGCTTCAGGGATGCCTCAAAGATCATCAGTGCAACCGTCTTCAGAAGATTACCTAAGAAAGCAGATCCCTTGCCTTCTTGGGGTACATGTATAATGGTCTCTTACTAAAAAATAATTAAAATAATGGAGTTTGTTAGTCACAGAAAGGAGGAAAATGATAGATAAGGTAGGTTTCCAGTTAAACTTTGGTGGAATGCAGAAACTAGGTGGAACAATGCCAGTCATCTGTAAACCCTTGTAGTCCTTTTAGTGTGTTTTCATTGATTTTGATGGCATGTGAGGAAGGGTTTGCTGACTTCCTCAAATACGTAACTCACATATGATGGTGGTTTATCAGGTTTGAACTGATTTTAGGAGAAGATCAGTAGAAGCTAGCATTAGGCGAAACATAAAACTCCTTCCAGAAAGTTTTAGTAAGTGGACCTGTTCTTTTAAAAACACAGATTAGCTGTTCAATAACAGTTTGAATACTGATTGAGGTAGTAGATAGAGTGTGTGCTGGATGGTAGATAATACAATTTACCAAAACAAAAAGATCTTTTTCTTTTTTTTTTTCTCCCTAGAAGTCAAATTATGTCCAACTCAATTTGATAGCTTCAGAGGCTTAGAAACTAATATTTGCTTTAAGTTTCTTTGTAAGGTTCTTCAGTAGTAATTCTACAATGTCCCTGTAAATTGGCTTTTTTTAATATAGCCTTTGCCAATGAAATGAAAATTACAGGTGTTTCAGAGCAAATGATGTTATACATACGGGGCTTTTTGTTGTGTTCTCTTTTTTTTTTTCTGAAGAGGCTGCTAAAAAAGATAATAAGGCACTTCTGTTTAGGCAGATTTAGTTCTTTCAAGGCACACTCTTCTGAAGCTGAAGAGAACTATCTGTCCTGCACCTTCTAGGTGATTGTTGATTATTTATATTATGGGAGTGCTTAAGGCTTGTAACAAGACGAGGCCCTCATTATGCTGACACAAAGGTTTATTATTGATGTGTTGCCCAAAAACTTCAGTCAAAATGGATGAGATGGATAAAGAATAGAAAATTGCAGAAATGTTGGGAATAGCATTTCCCAAAAATTTCATGAGGCTTGTGTTCCTATGCCAGGAAGCAGAGGCAAGGTCAGCAGAGGCTAGCTCGTCTCTGCTGGCTCAGATAACCATGCTGTAAGAGAAGATACGTGGCTTGGACATTTCCCCATTTTTCCATCTCTGCACTTTCTGATTACAAATAGAAAGATTTACCCCTTTCGAATGATGGAAGCTTGTACCCAAGAGCTGTAACTAGTTTGGAGGTACCACATTCATTTCCCTGTCCCTCAGGACTCTATGCTTGACTAGGTCATTCCAAGACCTTTTTTTTCAGTCTCTGTAAGCATACAGAGCACCTGGAAGAAGCTCAGTCCATGTATTTACATTCTACTTGAATTAAAGAGTAAACGCCTGTTGGGGTGCTTAGTACTGTTCTCACTGTTTTAATTAGTCTACTTTACAAAGCCACTATCTTGCTGGCGGGTGCCAGTCCCTTAGAAGTGGCATCACGTATTGGCAAGTTATGAATGAGAAAGACACGTCACTGACCTATTAACTGGAATTGAAGCAAATTTTCAGGATAGATCAGAAATTCATTCAAACTATTTCAGCATTGGGCGCTAAAAAAATGTAAGTATGGACAGAGCCTGAGGAATACCTCCTTTTATAAGCAGAATGTAACATCCTATATCTCTTGAGAAAATGTGCATCCCACAAATGTGAATCAGCGCTGGCAAAGCTACTTGAATTATAGCAGAAACAGGTGAGTAATCCTTCTTTCCACCATCTTGCATTGCTAATACCTCTGGCATTAATAAATGGGGGAAGCCAAAGGGCACCTCGGGGTCATGAATGAAAAAGGCAGTGGTGAGAAGATCGTAGGGTGGTTGACGTTTGGACAAAGGGTGTGTGGGATCCACTCCTGATTTAGAGGAGCAGTGGAACTGAAATCAGAGGGTGATGGTCTCTAAGGGATTGCCTCCTGTGAGAGCAAGTACTTTGGGTCTGGGAGTTTATGAGGCTGGTTGGAGGAAGTGATTGATTGTGATTGATTGATTGAAACAGCTCTACTTGCATTATATGTGTGTTCTTGTAGCATCATGGGCAAAACAGACCCAAGTTGGGGAATTTTCACTTACTTTATTTATTTTAACAACACGGGAGGCAAGAGCTGGGGCTCCTGACTGGCTGAGGCTCTGGAGGGCAGGAGTCTGCTCACAGTGAGCAGAGCCAGTTGGAGATGGATGGTAGCGGCACGGGGCAGCTCACAGCCCCCTCCCTGTAGGCACCCTGCAGTCCCGCTGCCCAAACCTTGCCGTTTGCATCCAATATGCCTAGTCAACGTGACTGCATTTGAAAGAACGTGTTTTGCAGCAGAGGTAATGCTGAGCAGGTTGATGAACTTGCACGTGCCAGTGCCGAGGACAGCATTGGAAAACAGGGAAAGGTGGAAGGAAATTGGGAGAAGAGCAGAAAAGAGATGGGGATGATGTCTCTGGGGGGAGCTGGGATGTGGAATGGGACAGGCTTGGGAATCTGAGGGACACCTCGTGGAAGGAACCCAGCCCCACCTCTGCCCCCGAAAGAGAATGGGCAAATTCTGCGCTGGAACTGCCTGAACCTGGAAAGGTCAAAGAAATGGTGTAGCTTGTGGTATCGGAAGCTTGTGAAGAGAGACTTGAAATCTTTCCAGTACCTGTGGGAGGACTGGAGAGCCAAGAAGATGATGAGAACATACAGATTGGTGTGCTCCAGGGTCTCAACTTACAGCAGAAGGAAACATGAGGATTTCCGAGGGAAAGTCCAAGGGTTTGGCTCAGAGGTGAGAGAGGAGCTGTGTGTGACCCAGGGCTGCAGCTGGAGGGAACACGAGGTAGGATGGGTCAGTCCCAGCTACACAGCGACGGCGCTGCTCGCTCCTCTCCCCAACACCCCTTCCTTTTCAAAAGAGACTCTGGAAGCCTATCTCAGTGTGCAAAACTACATTTTACCATCCCCTCCCCACTGCCAGGGAAGGCAATGACTTAACCATGTAGCATGTGTTGTGCTGTGGATTACTAATTAGGCAATGCAATTAGCGCTCACCTGTTTTTTCTACCATGTCATGTGTCTTCTCAGGAGACCCCAATCTCGAGTTCCCTAGTTTTTCTTTCCTTGATAAACATAACATACAAGGAACTTTTTCAGCCTTTCAGTTTTCAAAGAGAGGTACCACATTCCCCAGAATTTTACAGAGAACTGAGGACGTGGGGTGGGGAAGGCGGACGACGTCCCCCTCAGACAGGGGACTCCTGCCTGCTGCTGTGGGACTCGCTGCAGACTGATTTCATGACAGCTTTCACATTTGGTCCATCTGTCTTGACCAGTTTTAGTTTTATTTCTATTTTTCTACAGTAAGACCTTTTTTCACCAATTCTCTGTTATTGATCAAACCAAGCTTACGTTTCAACTGCATTAACTAAAAATCCAATCGTGTTTTGGAGTTTAAAAATAATGACAACTTTCTGCTGGCTTTGTTTCCAGCCTCGACCTATTTAACTGCACCATGTCTCCTTGCAGTTGTATTTCAGAGACATTTACTTAATCTATTAATTCTTTCTTTGCAATTTCAGAGTAGGATTCTGACTTATCGTCAATGTACTTCAGTATAATGTGGCTGTCATGTTCTGCAAGAGCTGTAATGAATTAGTACATGTGATTGTAAATAGTAGAGATGATTATAAATAACAAGGGAGAACAGAAAAATACATGAAAGAAACAAGTAGAAGCTTAATAAAATGTTAATGAAAGTAAACGACAATTTAAAATAATTAGTTCACTTAATAATCAACTAAACTGATATAAATTGATCATATTTTTGCTGCGTTGCACTGTCTTCAATTATAATTTTCCATTATAAAATTGATTTTTTTTTTGTTTGTTTCCCAATTACGACATCATATGAAAAATATGAAAAAAAACTTGGTAGCTTCTGCCTCTCCTGTCCTCCTGAGGAAGACAGATGGTAGCTGGGCAGGTTAACCTTCCCAGGGACCCCCTAGTCAAGAGGGACAGAGCTTCTCCAGAAGGTTATCCAGAGCATGACTGTAACTGGAGTACGCTGCATTTGTCCTCAAATTTGTTTTTCTCTTCTGCAAGTCGTTTCTTCCATTTACTCTTTTATTGTTAGACAGCTGGTAACCCAATGACTGCATTTCAGTACTCAAGCTTGCAAGAAGAGTGATCGTTGCTCGTAAGTAAAATGCTCATTTGGCTTGGGTTTCTGATAGAGGTCTTCACATCTAATTTTATTGCTTTATTGGTTAAAGCAGTAACATAGGACCTTTCCCTTCACAGTACCTATCCAGCTGGGAAAATGTGTTGTGCATTGCTCAGTGTCACTCATTTCTTCAAAGAAAGTTCAAATCTTGAGCTACAGAAATGTTTCCACTTAACTTTTACATGATTATGTTTGAGAGTAGGTGTAAATAGTTTTGGGGTTTTTTTCCGTTTGCAGATGTATTTCATGGTAAGACTCACTCAGGAGGTGCATTCCTCTCTCTTACATATGCCTCATGCTTCCACTGTTATTGAAAGCACTGACGAGCGCAAAAATTCAGGTTAGTCTTTTGCAGGGAGGAAATTAATTCATAAACGTTACTACAGTTGCCTGTGTAGAATATTGTCATTCAAAAAAATGTCAGCTCTGGAAAGTCAATGTCTAATATAATTTCATCCTTTATTGAGAAGTCTGCAACATGCTGAAAATACAAGGAAGAGTGACACACAGAAATTAATAGCATTATATTTAGTAACAGACGTGTTGTAGACTATGGACATTTTGAGGTGACTGAAGGATTATTATATTCTGGAAGAGATGATTCCTTTCCTTAACAATTGGAAAAATTATTTCTGTGGCTTATTCTTCCCCATGCAATAAAAACCCCTGTGCGCTTAAGAAGTCTGAAGCATAAACAGATTTCTCATAATACGTGCCTTTTCATGGCATTGGCATTATGGGGTATGACTGTAAAGTTTTTGTTTATGAGATGCCATCCTTAGGTTTCTGAGGCTGTTGGATGGATTGTGGGGTTCTTTTTTTTTGGGGGGGGTGGGTTTTGGGGGGTTTTGTGTTTGGTTTTGTTGTTGGTTTGGTTTTATTGTTTGTGGTGGTTTTGTGTTTGATTTTTGTCAGGTTTTTTTCCCTTTTTTTTTTTTTGTGGAGGGGAGTGCTTGTCTTGTAACTTGAGCACAGCCATGGGACTAGAGCAGACAGTGACAGTTCAGAGGGAAGTCCCAACATTCTGTGATGACAGTGTTTCTCTAGTGTTTTGGCAGCTACTGCCACCCCATGGCTTTCCATAATGGATGAACGCTGCAGAGCTTTAATACGTTGCTTTTCTCCAGAAACCTCTCGTAGGTCAGAGAGAAGACAATGAATATTCATTTTGTCTTACTCCCTGATTCTCTATATCCCCTTTTCAGAAAAACCTCGCCGCAAAGAAAAGCGAGTATGGCATGAGCAGCGTTGCTTTGGTTTAGGATGGGCGAGTCCTTTCCACTGGATTTACAACCATGTAATTGAATATTAATTTTGGCTCCCGGGAGTTTTCACGAACTGATTATATCTGCTTTGGCGGGATATATTTTGCCTTTTTTTTTTTTTAGGAACTTCAAAACGTACATCTGGAGAAAGCTTTTGAAACCCATTTCTTAAAGTTGTTGCTGCATTGGGAATCTCTGTTCGCATCATGGATGCCACGTTCAGACAGATCGGGGTTAAAGCAATCCGGTCTAAGCACTGTGTCCTCTGAGCATCGCTTCCAGCAGAACTTTGCCCTCCCAATGCCAGCAAGTGCCTGGCTGGAGGCTCTGGCGTGGAAGGGGGACGTTTCAGATACCGCTATTCCACTCGTTACCCTACTTCATGCCAGGGAATACCCTTGGCATGAAGGATGGTTTTTCTTTTGAGGAAGTGGCAAGAGGGCTCACCTCTCATTTTGTGTGCCTTCTCTCTGGGGCTGGAAGCTTCTTTCTCTTTGACCAACCCAGCTGAAACCGGGCATCAGTAAAATAGGTTGGCTTGGAGGAAGAGATTTTGGCACAGGCATTGGGCTTCCTTATACATCGTTGGGGAGTCTCCAGACTCCAGTGTATGAAGTCTACCGAGTACGAAGGGTACCCCCATCTGGGTGGGTGCTGCAGGAAAAAAAGGGGAAGGCCCCTCTCCTGGGGGGCTGAGCCGCCCCTCTCCCCACTCACCTGTAGCTGGGCGCTGCTTTTCCTGCATTCCTCCCCAAAATCGCTATTCTCAGCCTCGATCCCTTCCCGCGTGTTTTCCTTAAGTGAATCAATTTACCCGTCGCAGGAGAGGAGGTGGTGCGTTGCCTTTTTTCGGAGAGATGGGATATTTGTTTTTGCTATCGCCTCCCTCCGCCCCACAGGGCTGGGAGTTTTGGGGG